>NW_017296430.1:21000-25242 GCF_001594075.2 Trachymyrmex cornetzi | reverse complement strand
GCAGCGTTGCCGCATCGCACGGAGTGATGCAGTAGGATCATTTTTACACTTCTGCGCACACGGTGGTACTCAACTAATATTTTCTGTGTGTAGGGGCGATTGCGTGGACGCGAGTAAACTTTAGGTTGAGCACAACTGCAGTCGGAGAACATCCTTAACCTATTTGTTTGTTGACACATTAGAGCTACAATGCCTGGCTGTGTAGCAGATTAGTGCACAAACTCTGCGAAAAAAAGTTTTAAGATGTGTCATTTTCCTCAAGACCCAAAAAGACGAAAAATTTAAGCTGAAACACAGGACGACAAGACTGGACTCCGTCTAATAATTCAGTGTTATGTGAGGTTAGTAAAAATTTGCTTTTGTGATTTTTTAATATAATTAAATTATTAAACGATGTATGTTGTATATTATTCCAGGTACATTTTAATACAGAAATGTGGACTGAATCGAAGACTGGAAATCGCAAGCGTATGCTGAAAATGATGTCATTCTAACTGTGTTTGGTGAACTACTTCAGAATACACAAGAAGGTGTATACAGGATATATTAATTTATTACTTCGTAATATTATACAATTCTATCGTCACTGATAATATAATATTTTGGATAAATTGACAAATTGTATATATACTATAATAAAGTACTCTATAACAAATATACCTAATAAAAAATTAAATATACTCTCAAAAAGGTAGTTAATACTCCTAAAATCCTATTTTTAAGCTCATTCATTTTCATACTATTTATGTTTAAACAAATTTAACTTTTATTCTATTTATATTTACCTCTGTTGTTATTCTTCTTTAGTTTATTTATTATAAAATCATTGGTTCTCTCCCTCTGCGTTCAGAATATTTATTTGCAATTGTGGAAAATTTTCTTCACGCTGATTGAATTATATTTTTAGACCTACAGGAATGGTTTTATCTCTCAGCAGACATTCATAAAACAACACGGTTGCATTTTGCTAAATCCATCCATTGTTATATGTACAATTTCAGCTTTACACTTCAGGTTGTGTTCCAAAAGTTACTACCAGTACTGAAAATCTATAGTTTACGTTACATGCACTATAGATTTTCAGTACTGATAATAAATTTTTGAACATAGCCACGGTTTTACACTTCACATTTGAAAATACGCGCGCGTTTCGATGCGTTTCCGGTTTTGCTTTATTCATGCTCTGTTGGTCGTACTCTTATTATAGGTACCATAGTGGAAGGGATAACATGGTGTGTGCAGTTAGACAGTGTCTATCTCTAAATCTCTGGCTCTCTCCGTCTAGGATTGTTCATAAAAGAAAGACCCCTACCAACCGTGAAACACTAAACATGGAATGATATTCATAGTCTATTTTTATTTTAAAACTGTCTTAAGTATTAGGTGTTAAACTTAATTCATGCCGTTTTTCGTCTCGAAAATTGATTTATTTCGAAGGGAAATACCTTAACCAAAGTATTATTAATAAAGTATAATATTATTAATTAGTAAATAAAGTAGAAAATGGAGGAAATTACTTTGATTAAGGTATTCATTCATCTTCCCTTCGAAACAAATCAATTTTGGAGACGAAAAACGGCAGGAATTAAGTTGAACACCTAATATAATGTCCTCGATAATGTCTTAAGATATTAATATAGTCCTCGAATTGATTTACGACATCTTAAGATTGTACACAGACAGTCTTAAATGTAAGAATCGACTATGAATGCCGACCTGTTTCGCGTCGTGAAGTTGATACTGAATCTTTCCTTGTTTGACACACTAGCCTAGCGCACGCTTCAAAACGAAAAGAGAAAAGGATACATAGCTCTGACATAGGATCTGACGAAGATGCATAGAAATCAGTTGTAGCAACATCATTTATTTCTTCGCAGTTGGCAGGCATGGGTGAATGAACGACTCGTAAAAGGGGCGTAGTTTGCCCAAACTGAGCACACCATGTCAATTCCTTCCACCATAATGTTATCCCTTTCACTATGATAAGTACTTTATTGATACGTAACTCGGAACGCACCCTTAAAACATGAAAATGTGATCGCAGTGCATGCTTGCATCGTAGTATTTTGCAGCTGTGACAGATTTCCTAATCTTAATAGTCGTTAACTTTAACGCTTAATATTTCGGTTCGCGAGGAAGAGTGACACTTCCTTTATCAGAATCTTTCGTTCAGTGTAAAAACGCATTGAATCAATGTATTATTTACAAAATTTGAGGTGGAAGAGCTCTTCTTAACATTTACCAATTTTAAAATTGTTTTGATTCCGTTTCTACAGTGATGACTTCTTTTTTCCCTTGGATGTTAAGATTGTTTCTCACACAAGTTTAACTTTTAATTATAACCATTAATCTTTTAATCATTACTCGATATTTATTAATTACAAAGAATTGATACTTTGTGTTGTATTTCATTTGCAGTTTTTCTTTCATATTATTGTAACTGTTAACAATATTGCCTAAGGAAAAATATTGCGACATTGGATAACAAAAAGGAATTAAATAAAATAAAAAAAAAGATATAAGAAAGAGTTTCGAAATAAAGCGAATTTTTAAGAAGGGAACGGAAAACATAAGAAGAGAAATAATTATATGTATAACCATATGCCTATAACTCAATGGAAATAAATTGAAATCGGATGACAGCAATGACAGTATGACAGCATGTTAATGACAGTATTAAAGTAAGAGATTTAAGAAATTTGAATTTTATTATTATATATATTTAGAGGATTTTTTTTAATTTTAGAGGATTTTCTTTTATAATAGAGAACAAGATGAGATATTTATAAACATTGCTCGTTTGCAAGGAAACAGAAAAACGATAGACGAGAAGGAAATGGAAAACAAGAGGAAGTTAAAGAAATTTGAAACGTAAATATTAGGAGCTTGAATTAATTCTCGCTGACCGAGAGAGGTCAATGTGCTATTTCAACATGGCCAAAAGTGCTGATGTATATGAAAGTATTGTCAATAGGCTTTAATAATCAGTATGTAACATTTGATCGGATGCAAAGGACACAATTTTTTGTCGAATTAAAAATGTCGTATTGTGCAAAAAAAAAGAGCATTTAAGGGAAATATTACTTTTCTGTTTTAATCTCAAGAAATCTGCTGCTGAAAGTCATCGTTTGCTGGTGAAGGCTTATGGGGAGCATGCTCTATCTGAAACAACTTGCAGAGATTGGTTTAGAAGATTCAAAAACAACGGTTTTGACAAAGCGCCCTGGTCAGTCGAAAAAGTTTGAAAATGGAGAATTGGCATTACTTCAAGAAGATTCATGTCAGACGCACAAAGAGTCATCAAAAACATTAAATGTCGATGAGTCAACCGTTAGCAAACGTTTAAAAGCAATGATCCAGAAACTAGGAAACTGGGTTCCACATGAATTGAGAGAAAGAGACATTGTGAATTGCTGCTTCAAAGACAAAAACGGAAGTCGTTTTTACATCGAATTATGACTGGCGATAAAAAATGGATTTGTTACGACAATCCTAAGCGCAAGAAATCATGGGTGCGTCCCGGCGAACCATCAACGTCAATGCCAAAACAAGATATTCATCGAAAGAAGGTCATGCTGTGCATTTGGTGGGATGAAGTCGGTGTAGTGTACTATGAGACGCTGCAACCGAATTAAACCATCAATGCTGAACGCTACCGACGTCAATTATTCAATTTGAATCGAGCATTCAAAGACGCCCACAATACGCCAAAAGATATAACAAAGTTATTCTTCTTCATGACGACGCTAGATCACATGTTGCAAAACCAGTGAAAGAAATCTTGGAGGAAAACTTGGATGGGATGTCTTACCCTACCTGCTCTATACACCAGACGTTGCTCCATCGGATTACCATTTGTTTCGGTCGATCTAGCACGGTTTTTCTGATCAGCACTTCAGTTATTTCGAAGAATATATCAAAATATAGCTCGATGGCTGAATTGCCTCGAAAGAACCTGAATTTTTCTACCGCGGAATTTGTTACCCGAAAAGTGAAAAAAGGTTGTAGCTTTCGATGGACAATATTGTAAATAAAATATCAGGTACCTTTTTGATAAAATAAACATGAGTTCTTGTAACAAAAAACAGTGAAAATTAATTCAAGCACCTAATATTATAGTTATATATATTTAGAGGTTTTTTTCTACCATATATTGGAGGATTTCCTTTCATAGTAGAAAAAGAAGTAAAATAATTGCAAATTAAGGCCTCGGTAGTCTAATGGCTCAGGACGCTCGTACGG
>NW_017296430.1:11779-20574 GCF_001594075.2 Trachymyrmex cornetzi | reverse complement strand
GAGAGAGAGAGAGAGAGAGAGAGAGAGAGAACAGACAAAAAGGTAAGAAAGATAAGAATGATATGTGAGAAGAGAGATGTTAATGAAATTTTATTATTATATAGAAATTTTACTATTATATGTATATTTAAAAAATTTTTTACTATATTATATTTTTCTTTTTCTTTACTATATTATAATTTTCTTCTGAAGGAGAGAAAAAGATATGATATCTACAGATGTATAAAGTGAATTAACTGATGAAAAAAAAATACATAGTTGCTTAATTAAAATTAAGTGTTTATTTTGCAAACATATTTTTTTGTAAACAATAATGTGTTTTGTTTAAACCAATTAATTAATAAATCATCCCGAAGAAAAAAGAAATAAAGAAGAAAAAAATTCACTTTGTATCTACTGGGGGACAGTTCTCCGAATAAATTGTTCTTCTGTTGCGTTTATGTGTGATAAAAGTTGGCAATCATTCTCACTCGATTGACCATTCGATGGGATAAGATGCGTCTCAAAATTTGGAGTTGAAGGGGCTCTTTTGACTGCTTCCTTTCTCTTTTTGTGAATACGTGATGCAAGCACGAAGATTATATGACAGCGCTGATGATGGCTTAAATGAAACCGAAACGTTCGACAATTATTTACTATATAATATCTTGGAGGTGATGTAGTAAGAATTGAATATATGTTGCTGGTTATACGCACATTCTAACTGCGGTTTTTAAGCTCTCAATTGCCCGAAATTAAATATATTGTTTTTTCATTTTTTTCATTTATTTGTGAATATTTCGAGAGCTCAATTGTATTTTTCTCGTTTAAAAGAAGAGAAAGAAAGGATAAGCAAGAAAGAAAGAAAAAAAATAAAGGGGAGGAAGTATTTATGTTAGTACCTCGAAGTTAATATTTTACAATATTCTTAGTTACTATATTTATAATAAATTTTCAGTAATTTTTTACAAAAAAGAAAACTCTTATACAAAAGGGCTGAAAAGAAAGGAAAAGGCAAAGAAATAGAAAAGGAAAGGTTTGAAAAAAAAAGGAAAAGAAGAAGGAAGGAAAAAAGATGTGAAAGGAAGCATGAGAGACGTACATGAGAAACAAAATATTATTATTCATATTATTATAGTATCTCTCGATTTTATTTTTTCTTATTAGTATTTTTCATGAAAAAGGGAGAACTCATATAGAAAGGAAAGAATTGAAAAGAAAAGAATAAGAAAAGGAAGAAAGTTGGTTTGAAAAAGAATTAATTAGTATGCACAATAAAGCTATTTTTCTTAAATCAAATCCTAATATATTATGTACTAAGACTGACAAAGGCAATGTTACAGTTGCTTTAAACAAAGATAAATATATAAATAAAATAGAAGAAATTTTGCAAGATGACACTACTTATATTATGGTTAATAAAAATCCTATTAAAACAATTGAACGAAGATCGAATAGTATTATAAAAAAACGTATTTTTCTTTATATTCTACTGATTTGATTCTTCCAAAAACATATGGTTTACATAAAATACACAAATCAGAATTATCATATAGGATAATTCTATAATCAATTAACACGATTTTGTATCCTCTTGCTAAATTTATACATTATATTATTGCAACTAGTGTAACTTTTAATAATGGACACGTTAAAAATAATTTGGAGGTATATAAGTCTATGTCGGATAAGAAAATAAATAGTACTGATGTCTTGGTCTCTTTAGATGTAGTGTCGATGTTCACAAACATTCCCCTGGATCTTGTGATACTAACAAGGAAACACAACCAACGGTCCTACTCAAATTTAAATGAGCTATCCCCCACCACACCTATTTAAATTTTTTAATTTTTACATGTCGAAAATTAAAGAGCATTTTACGCTGAAAATAACGATGTGTATTAAAATCACGTTCTGAAAAATTATTTTTCAGATATGACCAAAATCGTCTCTGTATACGCGCTCCGTATTTGTCTCATACCGCGTTGACTGCGCAAAATAGCGATGAAGGCAAATACCACACAATTCGTCACAGTGCAGTATATCAGTAGAGCAATGACTATTAAAATAAATTTTTTAAATAATAATAATAATAATAATAATAGTACCACAATAATAGTGACTCTGTTACATTGTTAAAATTAGTCAAATATTTTTGAAAATATATAAAAGAATGTACGAAATATTTTGGATAATTTAAAACAAAGCACGAATAAAGAAATTATTACGTTTATAAAATTTATTTATTTCATTTTCATTGTAGAGCAGCTAATTCCAGTGTTCAATGTTGACATAAATAATGTTTCAATAAGAAATAATATAAGAAAAAAGGCTCAAATAATTTATAAAACTAAAAATAAATATAATAGGATTTAAAGCCAATCAAGTCCAAAAACCAGTTGACGTTGTTTGTAAAATCTTTATTGTAATGTGATAAGCTAAACGTTTCGATCCGTGTTTGGGATCCTTATCAATAGTTAAACTTAATATATCACCATTCTTCCTGGAACACTAAATTTTGATATGTTATAATTCTTCATTATTGTATATCTTGTTTCAAACATAAAGTTGATATGTTATATAGTTTAAAAATAATCAAATTACAATTATTTCATTACAATTATACGTATGTATCAAGTAAAAATACAGAAAATTGGAAGAAAGCATGAATACAACAGTTAAAGTTAAACTTGATATTTACAATAATATTTAATTTTATAATAGTTAATAATATTTAATTTTAATAATGTAGATATCCCTAATGATATAATGTACTTATAAAGTTGTTCTATACTGTTATTGTGTCATTATTAGTTACAGTAATAATTTTACTTTTGACTTACGTGAAATATTTTTAATGAATATGAAAAACTCTGATATTCTTGTCGAACATCACCAACTAAGTGTTACAAAAACGCTTCGGTTCGCGTAAAGGAGGCACGGCAGTGTCGCTACGCGCAGCTTAGCGCCGAGACACTACCAGTGTCTCCAGATAATTTCAATTGCTAATGTTTTAGTCCATATATATATGTATTCGAAAGACCGTCAAAATTATACAAACAAAATTAAATAGAAAACTAAATTTTATCCAATAAACAGTCATATGCTGAATTTAATTTTTCCGTTTGTAAATTTAAACTACAATCCTGTTTACGTATATGTATCATTTCGGAAGTCAATCTTTTATTTAATATAATTTCCTCGTCCAGAATTTCAACGTTGTTCCAATCAAACTCATGTGCATATTCTAATCTATGTTCAGTGATGACCGATTTTTGTTGTGTGTTCCAGTTAATGTGATTCTTGTGTTCAGAAATTCTCGTTTTCAAGATTCTACCTGTTTGTCCTACATTATGTTGCGTTGCATTCATTACAAGAAATTTTATAAACTACATTATTGTATAATAATTTGTTAGTTTTATCCTTCTGCACCTTAATTATATTATTTTGAGTTTATTTATACCCTTATATGATACTTTGATGTCATTATATTTAGTAAATTGATTCTTGATTTTATTTGCTATGCTAGATACAAATGGAATTACAAAGAAATTGGAAATGTTATTGTCATCATTCGTTGCGTCTAAAGTCTTGTCATTGTTATTAAGATCCATTTGATTCATTTTCTTATGTATTCTCTTTTTTATTGTGTCTATGATTAATTTTAACGGGTATCCGTTGTTGTGAGTAGAGTTGTTATAATTTTATCTATGTTGGTTTTATGAAAGTTGGGGTGGGATAAAAATAAAATCCTGTCAATTAAACCGTATATAACTCCTATTTTTTGTATAAGTGGATGCTGTGAAAAATAATTAAGGTACCTACCCGATGAAGTACACTGAGAGAAAAGATTTTGTTATAGGAACAAATTAAGGGAAAGCAAATGTGATATTTGTTAAAAAAACAATCGATTTGTTACGATTGCAAATTAATTCGTCAATGTAACAAATAATTAATTTAGTATCGCTAGCAAATAAGAGGCTCATATATATATAAAAGTCGTAGACGATTGCAGGGTCTCAAATCATAAGAAATTGACTAATTCTAGTCAAGTATTCTCCCTATATTTGACTGTGCTTGGTCGGTTTCCTACAACTTAAGACTCTACGATCATCTACGAATTTTATGTAAACAAGCTAAAGTCTATCCAAAAGATAGGTTAGATTCTATATAGTTCGTTTCTGTTACTAATAATTGGTTGATATAGCAGACTAGCAGCAATCACAACAACATAATTTGTTGTTATATATTTACCGATCACCGGTTAAAGGTACTGGTGGCTTGCTAAATTAACAAAATCCTTTCTCTCAGTGTAGGTTTCTGAAACCAGTCGTATATGATTCTATTATCGTTGCTTTTTATTTAAAGTAATATCCAAAAAATTTAATTTATTTCGTCCCTCTTCTAATGTGAATTGTAACCGATTGTGATGATTATTGAATTGATTTAAAATGTTGTCTATGTTATTCTGATTGGTTGCTAGTACAATGTCGTCAACATATCGCATATAAAATGTAGGTTTTATTGTCAAATTATTAAGACATTTAACTTCCAAATCATGTAACACAATGTTCGCTATTATAGGTGACAGTGGAGAGCCCATTGGAATTTCAAATGTTTGTCTGTAATATGTGTTATTAAACGTAAAATATGTGGATTCCAGGATGAATTTAATAGCTTTAATGAATTCTCGTTTGCTAATGTTAGTCTTAAGTTTGATTTGATCCCATCTTTCATTTATACCCGTGATCGCTAAGCTGACTGGTATGTTGGTATATAGAGATACAGCGTCCAATGAATATAATTGATCATCTTTTCCTAATTTCAACTGATGTACATTCTTTATAATATCGAAACTATTGTTAACCGTGTGAATATTTTTGTCAATGCTATCGTTAATGATGCCGTGTAAATAAATTGCTAAATTATGCAACGGACTACTCGTTGATGATACAATTATACGTAGAGTATTGTTTATCTTGTGAATTTTAGGTACCCCATATACTTTAAGTAATATTGGCTTTGAGCTATTGAGCCAATTATATTTGGTTTCATTAATATAATCTTTAGTTTTCCATTTCTTCAATATATCTTTAAGGTTAGAGATAATCCTGTTTACCGGATTACGATTGATTATTGTATATGTATTTGTATCTTGTAAGAGAGTGCTCATTTTATTAACATAATCATCCTTATACATTGCTATCACAGTGTTACCCTTATCCGCGTGGGTGTAAATTATGCTAGGATTGTCATTAATGAACTTTTTTGAGCGTCTGAACATACTGGTTATCTTTTTTTCCACCGTATTATTATTGAATTGTATATTATTTAAAAAAGAGATAAACATGTTTCTTATTTCCATGACGTTAATATTTTTTATTTTTCTAAAATTGTGCTCTAAGTTTTTAATCATTTCAATCGTAATCCTACTGATGTTATTGGATGATAAACAAAAATTTTCTCCTAATTGTAAAATCGCATGTACAAAGTCTGGTATGTGAACGTTGATGAGATTAATAAACCATTTTTTATTAGGCTTCTCAACGTTGTAATTAAAATTGACAAAATCCATTGGATTGATTTGTATTTCAAAATTAGTGTTCGATGTGTTGTTACTGATACAATTATCGGATTGTTGCAAGTTATTACAATTGTATTTATTAAGCGTGTAGCTATTATACATTTATACTTGATAGGTTCAATTTTTTAAATGTTATTGAGATTGTGTTTTTTGATTAACCATTCAAGTTTATCTATCATTAATTTACGTTTTTTTTTTATAAAATCTGTCTAACATTAAGCTTTGTGTTTGAAAAAATTTATGTTACTCTTGGTAACCGATCAAGTATTGATTTGTTAATCTCCGTTATTCTTTTTTTGATAATTCTATGATAGTGATACGCATCACTGATTTCTCACGTAAGTCAAAAGTAAAATTATTACTGTAACTAATAATGACGCAATAACAGTATAGAACAACTTTATAAGTACATTATATCATTAGGGATATCTATATTATTAAAATTAAATATTATTAACATTGTAAATATCAAGTTTAACTTTAACTGTTGTATTCATGCTTTCTTCCAATTTTCTGTATTTTTACTTGATACATATGTATAATTGTAATGAAATAATTGTAATTTGATTATTTTTAAACTATATGACATATCAACTTTATGTTTGAAACAAGATGTACAATAATGAAGAATTATAACACATCAAAATTTAGTGTTCTAGGAAGAATGGTGATATATTAAGTTTAACTATTGATAAGGATCCCAAACACGGATCGAAACGTTTAGTTTATCACATTACAATAAAGATTTTACAAACAACGTCAATTGGTTTTTGGACTTGATTGGCTTTAAATCCTATTATTTTGATTCGCACGAGTCTATCACTTAAGGATCTTATAAAAATAAATATATAAGGCTACGAGCGAAGTCAGGTCTAAATGCTATATTATTAAAACAATATTATATTATAAAAACAAAACTTTATTATCACAACTCTAAATATTGTCTAAAAACATAATTTACAAAAGATTGTATAAATAAAAATTTTATTTATATAATCTTTTGTAAATTATGTTTTTAGACAATATTTAGAGTTGTGATAATAAACTTTTGTTTTTATAATAACATAATATTTAAACTTGGCTTGACCTGTAGCCCTATACTTATTTTTAGTTTTAGTAAGACGCTGCGTCTTATTGATGCGACGCTATGTAAGAAATAGATGTGCTCCTACTGTACCAGTAGCATATGCAGCATTGAATGTGAATTGTACAGTGGGTTGATATTGTCAACTTTTCAATGGGAATAACGTGCAAATGTGGTGCTTCTTATCAATTCGAAATGGATACAACATTGTGCTTATCAATATAAGTTGGAAATAACGTGCAAATGCGGTGTTTTTCTTATCAATTCTTGACAAAGCTACTTATTCAATTATTAATAATTTATTGCATTCATCAACAGCACTCGGTCTTATTTCAAATAAATTTATTTAAAATATATATTTCAAATAAAGAAAAAATTAAAACGTTATTTAGTATTTATGATTTTAAATAACTTCTTCTGACCTATTTCTTATTTAATATTTTAAATACATTTTTGGAACTTATTTTACATTTTTTATTTTAAATAAGTTATATCAGTAATATTACCGATGTAAAGTGACGGTCAGTAAAAGTGACGGTTATTAAATTATAGTATGTTTATAATGAAGTATAGCATGTGTGGGGTACAAAATATATACCCACATATAATCCATAATTGAATTTTGCATCTGTGGTTCACGAAGAGTTAATACTATTAAATATTAATTATAGGTTATAGTTACAAAACAAAACCGAAACGTTATACTTGTAAATGTATATTCATATATTCAAATAAACAAAATCGTAAAAATATTTTGTATTTACTATTTGAAACGTTCATTTAAACTACAGTGAGAACGTAGTATTCGCACAAGGAAATTTTTTTATAAATAAGATCTTATTTGTAAAAAATAAATATTAATTGGCAATTTTATACAATGAACATATTCTGTTCTAACATAAACAAACGAGCTTCGCATGTATTCCTGATTCTAGAAGCTAAATTTCTCGACTGTACGAATACTTTTTGCTCTCATCCAAACAATAGAATTTTTAATTTTCGCTTATTTTTCAGATGATGTATTTTCTATAATGAATACACATCTTTTTGGCGTATATAATTTTAAGAAACAGTCTATTTTACAGTCTATTTTATTCTTTATGAATAACTTCTTAATTACCTAGTAAGAAATGAACGTCAATTAAACGTCGAATTGAAGTTGAAATCATCGTATCGATATCGATTCGACATCAATTTGATGACTCAGTTCTCACTGAATAATATTTACTTTTTAAAAATGAAGTTTTTTAAAAAAATATTTTCTCTGTACGAATACTTTTTGCACTCACTGTACATATTTCTTATTTTATATTTTAAGTAAGTTTTCGAAATCAATTTCTTATTTAAAATAAGAAATTGCCTTTGAAAACTTATTTAAAATAAAAGACAAGTTATTTTTCTATTTTAAATAAAAGTTATTCTATATTTTAAATAAATAATTGCATTTTCGCGTCCTATTTCTTATTTTATATTTTATATACCTAATTTCTTATGACTTATTTCTTATTTAATATTTTTAATAAGTTCGTGGAACCTATTTTATATTTTTTATTTCAAATAAATCGTATCAGTTACTTTACCAACTCCTACACGGAGAGAATTTTCTTTTAAAATTTACCCTGAAAATAGTGATTGTGGTACAATACAATATTTTCAAGATTTTTACCATGCATTTCAGTAAAATTGATCAAATTTATTTTATACTTTATTGTAGTTTTATTAATAAATGAGAGAGATTTATATTAAAATTCTTCGAAATACAATGTTGTCCCACGACTGTCATATTTTCAAGGTAAATTCTAAGAAAAAATTCTCTCCGTGTACGATTATTTATATTTTAAATAAGTTTCTGAAACTTATTTTATATTTTTTATTTTAAATAAATCGTATCAGTTATTTTACCAAGCCCTGTTTATCAATAACTTTGGTTTTTCATATAATTTCCTTTTTACTGTTATTAAGAACGTTTTAATGACCCGTGTAAACTTGCTTATCCTATCTCACTGCCAGGGACATACGGTAACTCCGGTATATAGGGTAAGGTTGCCGAAATCGCACCACTTTTCATATAATGGCTTATAACTCGGAAAGTAAGAAGGATATTCTCAATTTTTTTGCGGCGTAATAAACTGCAAGCTTTTCCCTTTC
>NW_017296430.1:0-1068 GCF_001594075.2 Trachymyrmex cornetzi | reverse complement strand
GGGTGGGATATATGGCAAAAATGCAACGGTTTCAACAAACTAAACAAAGAATACGAAAGCAAAACACTTGTATTTTGCTTTCTCTCTCTCTCTCACAACATGCTTTACTATTCCTCTACACGTATGTATCACGAAATAACCACTAGGTTCTTTTACACGCCTTACGATAATCATTTTATGTAGATTATAATTTATGATGATGCTATTTGTTACACACACAGTGACAAATCGATTCAACTCACAATAATTTCATTATAATATTAACAGTAAGAAGCTGAATATATAACTCAATTAGCTCACTTTTATTATTCAGGTTATTTCCCCAGAGAGACAATACCTCTCTGGGGTGATACAAATATAAGCGGCTATGCCGCGCGCCAATAAAAAAAATATATTTATTGCGGGGGACAAGTCCCCCCCCCCCCGCATGGGCTACTAAGCCTAAAAGACTGGGGGGCAAGCCCCCCAGTCTTCGCAATCGCATCACAGTATTTATCATCCCCCCAGCACGCAAGCTGGGGGGATACGTTATCACAGATTAGTGCTCCTCCGGGATATCACAGAGGTGTCGTCAAAAAATAAAAGTCCCGGAGGAGCGCGCGCAGCAAAATAATACATAATAATAAAATTAATAAGTATAAATCGCGCACATTCACACTCGGATAAAATACAAAAAATCGCAACGCGACATACTACATACTCGAACAGTCAGGGCCCTTGATAGTGTAAATAATAAAATAGATAAAAGGCTAAAGATTAAAAGAAAGAGAGTACAATAGTACTTAGAAGAAGAAAAAAGAAAAAAGAAAAAATAGAATAAAGAATAAGAAGAAGGATAGAGTAGAAAGAATTAGAGATTAAAAATAGCATAGCTATACAATAGTAAAAAAAATACAATAGTACACAAGATAAATAAATAAATAATTAAAATCAGCAGAGAGGCGTCCCGTCCAATAGTCAATGAACATGTATTAAAATAAACGGGTATGTGAAGTTAGCACCCCCACTATAGTACTCAGGAGTTCTGAATAGAGTTCCCGTTTCTTTTTGACGAGACAAAGAGTTCTA
>NW_017296429.1:756-3251 GCF_001594075.2 Trachymyrmex cornetzi | reverse complement strand
TAATAATTTTTATACAAAGATATTCCTACATAAAATTATCAAAGAGAGGGTTTTGATATCAACATAAAATCGACAAACAAAATATAAAATAATTTCACTTACGTTAGTGTGAAACGTTTTATACGTCAAATCCAAATAAAAAATTTACTTTATCAAAAAAAAATGGAAATAACTAATTTTTATATTAAGCCCATTCAATTTTATCATCTTTATAGTGAGGTAATTGGATTCGTTGATGGAATTGAGGCTCCTCGCAATATTGGTAATGAAAAGCAATATAAATTTCTGAAGTTTTTTTTAAATAATGGAAACCGAAGACGCATACAAATTGTTGCTTGGAACGACGACATTGATCCTATTTACCCCCACATAATGCTAAATTACGTAAATATTATCATTGATTATTTTCTATCTTATTCTATGTATTTGTAAATTATATAAACAAAAATTTAACACTTGACTACCTTTTATATTATATTCTACTAAAAAGAACAAAACAAATAAAAAAAATAAATAATAAAATAAAATAAATAAATAATAAGGAATAACAAATAATAATAAATAACAAAAATAAGAATAAATAATAATAAATAATAAATTAATTTTAATAGATAATTCATTTGGATGGAGTACAAGCAAGGAAACCAAAACTAACCAATTACAATCAAGGAAATGTTCCTTACGAATTATTAATTCGCCATAATACTATAGTTAATAATTTGGGCAAATACGAACCAAATATATACAACAATAAATCGACTTCAATACAATTCAGTGATATAATGAATACTTCTGGACGCATTTGTAAACTATTATTAATATTATTTCTACATTCTTATTTTCTTATATTTTTACTCTTTTTAATCTACTATTACATATTTTCTGTTGTATATTTTATAATGCTCAACAAAAAATATTTATATATATGATATTAACATAACAGTGTATTGTTGGTCTTGTTTTTTTAATATGAATTGTTAACTATGAACTATTAATTGGTCAATCTTGTAACTTCATAAAAAATTAATCAGATCATTATTTATAGCTCTGAAAAGTAGAAATTTTAAATTTTTCCAAAATGCTTTTTCGGACATCTCGTTTTGACCACTTAATTTTGCTGAAGTTGCATTTATTTAAAATTTAGAAATTTTTCAAATACATTTATAGTCATGTTATACATATTTAGATTCTTTTCCTTTTTCTTTCCTTTTTATTTTCTACTTTTCTTCCTCTCAGCCACCTTTTTTCCCTTTCTTTCTCTGAATGTTGTTGGAAGTATATTTACATTAATCCTTTTACTAAAATATTCTTCCTTATTATTAAAATGTTATTCTCTAAAGCAGGCCTATCCAGTTTGAGCTTAGGAGCCAAAACACAAAACCATCAAAGAAAGCAATTTGGGTATGATTTTGGAGACTGTAAAGTGTTGATACGCATCGATAGCTTTATGTTTTGGCTCCGGAGTTCAAATTGGTCAAGGTCTTATCTCTAAAGTAATAAATTTTTATTCAAATTATTCTAACGATAATTTTATTTAATTTATTGCTATTAAATTTCTTAAATTAAAAGGGATACTTGAGTAACATATGTTTGCTTTATATTTTATAGTATTGGAAGGTTACATTAAAACAAATTTTAGTACGATACACAATAACAAATTGAATAAATTAATTGGATGTGGATCCATAACAGATGGAGTTTACAAACTTCTAGTTCATATAATCAATTTTGATGATGATGAATTCTTTAAACTCGGAATCAATAAAGGCGATAAAATTGAAATAATTGGCGTTATGGATACAACAGGTATAATGTACTTTAACTTTAACATTAGTTTGATTTTTCAAATAATAATATCTATAAAGATAGGAAAAAATATTATTAAAAAATTAAGAACACTAAGAAAAATGCTCACACACGCGCTATGCACACACACTTATCCAAACAAAATTTTTTATTATATTTTTATAAAAAATTAACATATTCTTTAAAATTCCTGTTTACTCCTGCAATCGTTTTATATAATAAAATACACATAATTTCTTTTATAATTTCTTTTATACTTTTATAAGTATAATCAAAGGCCTTAATTTAATATATATTATAATATCAGGTTTATAAAATATACTTTTAACAGTATATTATTTATATTTTATTAATATTTTTATGTTTTATAATATCGATGCTATATTTAAATACAATTCCTTAAATGTAGTTATATTACTTCTTAGCGCGCGCGCATCTTTTTATTAAAATATGGTAATTCTTTAGAGTAGGGGACCCCCCTCCTATGATCTTGATCTTGACATTCTTGACATATGTTGTCAAGATCATGACCCTGTAACCTCCAACAAGTTTTAGCCGTCGTTCGTCCTTCGTTAAAAAGTTATTAACAAAAGAAGTTTTCATCACACACACACAATGAAGCAACTTTCACCAGGGGGAGGGGGAGTTAGAGTCGGAGGT
The DNA here is from genome assembly GCF_001594075.2 of Trachymyrmex cornetzi. Taxonomy (NCBI): domain Eukaryota; kingdom Metazoa; phylum Arthropoda; class Insecta; order Hymenoptera; family Formicidae; genus Trachymyrmex; species Trachymyrmex cornetzi. The sequence continues at coordinate 785 of NW_017296429.1, read as the reverse complement.
GAGAGTCCTGCGCCTCTGAAGCAGGGGGG
>NW_017296429.1:0-547 GCF_001594075.2 Trachymyrmex cornetzi | reverse complement strand
TATGACAAGATCAAGGTCATAAGAGGTGGGTCCCTATTGTACAGTTTACCTAAAATATTACTTCTCTTATCTTCAAAAATTAATATTTTATGAAACATACTCTTATATATTTTTATACTTTTACAGTTACTCCAACGTATCTACATGTACACGATATTAAAGATATTCGTAAATTAAATAGCCATATGTCGATAAATCTGTTGTTAAAAGGAGAATGAATACTAAATAAGGGAAAAATAGATGAGGACTTAACACAAGAAGTAATTTAAATAACTGAAATAATGACAGATGTTCTAATGATAATAATAATAATAATAATTATGATAGTAAAGAAGATAATGAGTTTTTAATAATAATGAAAATAATAGTATTGACAGTTTTTTCAGTTCTTCTTTTATAATTTACATGTATATAGTACATAAATTTAAACAGAATTGTTTTAATATTAAAGGTCTGTTTCAACTATTTCTTTATTTTCTAATAATTGCATAGTCATATAATGGTTCTTATAAAAAACTTTGTATTACTATTTTTCATTTTTTCTGTA
>NW_017296428.1:87866-96935 GCF_001594075.2 Trachymyrmex cornetzi | reverse complement strand
ATTTCATATAGAATAATTACTAATCTGAATATATTATATTATTTTTTCCATAAAGTAAAAAAAATTTTATATATATAATTTGATAAATGAGCAATAAATATATAATTTTATGTATATAAAAAAATATATTTTTTAAATGAGCAAATAAGTATAAAAACCTATATAATAAAAAAAATTTCGAAAATATATTTTCTTCAGTAAAAAAAATGTAAAAAAAGTTAAAATACTACGATTTAATTACTAATTTTTTTTAAACAAATAAGTATATACGTCCCCGTGACAGTCGAAATTTCGGAATCTCAGAAAAATAAGACGACTGATTAGATTAGAATTCAAGTTTAGCACGTTTGTTTAACACGCTAATCTTTTGGTTGCAATACTTTTCCGGCCTCGAGCCGGTATTAATTTATTTCAGGATCGTCTTAGATCGGTATTTATAGTTTATCGGTATTTATAATCGATTTTTATATTTGAGACTGTCTTAAGTACAAGTATATACAGTCTTAAGATGTTATGAACCAATCAGAGAAGCGTTATTATATATTACCATCTTAAGACGGTCTTAAAATAAGAACGGACTATGAATACCACCTTTAAATAATACAGCTATGTAATTGGTTATTTAAGGTTACATTTAAGATGGTCTTAAATATAAGAACCGATACACACACACTGAAAAAAAATTTATAAACTTAGTAATATTTTTTTTAATAGTTATAAGTAAACATTTCCTCATTACAAATAAATATTTACTAAATGGAAATATCATTAATTTGATTTGAATATTACTTTCTTTGTTCGAATAAATATTTATTTGCAATAAGAAAATGTTACTTACAACTATTCAAAATATATTACTAAGATTAAGGAAATTTTTTTTTTTAGTATAACCTCTGTCCTTAAAGGAGCACATCACTGGATCATTTGATCCGCTTTTTTGCATGGTATTCTAGATTTGTTTGCGTCGCATTCTCCAACATACTCCTTCCATAGCTTCTACTCACTTTAACGTGCTCGTTGAAGTGAATAAAAGCTATGATAGAGCATATTGGAGCATGCGACGTGAAATCAAACTTTATAACCTTTATGAGTGGGTCGGACAACCACACTTCAGAAAAGAAGCAGAAATATAAGAATCAATTATAAATATACCGGTTCGAGATTCCATTTTCCGACATTTCGATCGTCATGGAAAGATACCTTAAGTTATTCTACATACTTCGCGCCATTCTGCACGCATGAGGCGAGACATCCATAATGCGTGCGCATCTCGCGGAGTTTTTCGCGGCGAGATTATCGTCTCATTTGTTTTCTGCTGAGTGAAGGGCACGTTCACTGCTCGCCAACAGTGAAGCCATTTTTCAACGAAAAGTTCACAGTATTCTAATTCGACTACAATTGTCTTGTTCACAGTAAACGGTAAGTTTTGTAAGTAAGCGAGAAAGAATTGATAACAAAAATGTATGCAAGGAAACCGTTGCCTTTGTTCTCCTTCGAAAAGATACTCGTTTACAATTAAGAGTGCTCAGGATACGTATTACGTAATTATTTGGAATGGATTCCGATCAGAATTATTCAATTATTTCTTAGATTTCTATTGTGTTTCCTAGAGAAAACGGAATAATTCCGATCACGTGTCCTGAATCATGTATGAGAACAAAGGCAATGGTTTACATGCAGACATTTTTCTTATCAATTCTTTCTCGTACTAATACCGCTGGTAACCAAAAATTACTGCCTCTGAGAGAAACCTGTTGACGTAAGATCGAAAGTAAATATCATCAGTCGCCGGTATAGTTTTCAGACTTTTTTCTGTTGTGCCACAAAAACAGTAGAATCTGCTTTACATTATACAGAGGACAGGATGGCAGATGATGAAATGAAAAAAATATTAAAGGATCTACATTTAGCTCATCTCGAGGATGACTTTAAAAGTAAGTTATTGTGGGAATAAACCTGTGTTTATTTGTTATACTGCCTTTTATGTAAGATTATTAAACGTGTTTAATCATACGCTTATAATATTCACAATTTATAAAATACACGTAGAAAATTTTTGAAATACACGTAGAAAATTTTTGGTTAGAAATGGATAAATCAGAAGGTTCTGATTTATTGATATCAATCAGAATTTTACATTGTTGTGTGTTCTATATTATTTTAACTAGAATTATAACAGATTCAATCAGAGAATTCTAATTTATCCATTTTTAATCAGAATTCTAATTAATAGTTAGATTTTTGGCAGTATATATTAGTTATCATGACATATAACAAAATTAGTCTTCACAGTCATCAACATTTCCTTATTATTATTTTGAAGTAGATAGTTGATAGAAAATTTGCAATCATTAATATCTATTAATTTTGTAATGATTTTTGTAGAAGATATTTTAAATTAAATTAACGAATGTTTCTCTTAAATTTATTAAACTTATTTTCTAAATTTATGTTTCTTTTGTTTTAGGAAATAGAATTACTAAATGTGTACTGAAAAATCTTGATCAACAACTTATTACAGATTTAATACCTCTTATTGGTGATAGAAGCATATTTTTGAATTACTGGAAACAATATTATAAGGAAATTTTACCTAAAAAGGATGACAATTCTTATCCTTCACAAAAAAGAATAGTAATTTTTTAAATTCTTTATATATATATATATATAATGGGTGCTTTCCATTTGACGACACAAGTCGACACAAATGCCGTTCTATCCTTGTTGACATTCAGAGAGCGACAAAGATAGAATGGCATTTGTGTCGACTTGTGTCAACTTGTGTCGTCAAATGGAAAGCACCCAATGTGTGTGTGTGTGTGTGTGTGTACATATGTAGATATATGTATATATATATACGTTATATTTATGTATACATATTTTGTTACACAATAATTTTTTGTCAAAAACATGAAACATGAATTATGTATTATTTTGTATTCAAGTAATTATTTTGTATTCCTGAGTAGTTGCTGTGGCCATGTTGGATGATGATAGCATATAAGTGACAAATGACGCGTTAACGTTTCTTGCAAGCCATTTGTAAATAAAGAGAATTTGAATAAAGTAAAACATTGAGATTGCTTTAAAAGGATACTTTTGACTCATTGTTAAAAGTGTTTTAAAGTGATCTCATAATTTTGTTCTATCCAAATTCTCTTTATTTATATATAGCTTGCAAAAAACTTGAACGTGTCATTTCTCGCTTATGACATCACAATCCAATACGACTGTAGCGATTAGGAGCTTTAACATAGTTCTTATTTGATTTTTTGACGAAAGAATTATTATGGAATTAAAAATCATAAATACGCAATGATTTTCATTACATACAAATTTTAATTATATACTTTTAGAAACTTAATACTGAAAATATAAATAAAATTGATTCTGAGCGGTTACTTGACAACATAGATGATAAAGAAAATGCAAAATCCATCGAAAAAGTATTAAGTAAAGAAACAATGATTTCTATTGACAAATTACTTTCTGAAAGCAAAGCAGGACAACAAATTTGCATGGTATATAAGTCAACAAATCAGTTAGATGAAAAACTGAGAACTACTTTGTGCAATATTATTGTCTCTTACATTAAAAATATATCTGCGAGGTAAAAATTTAATTTTATGTTGCACATTTTATTTTACTGTTCATTATATTTATTTAAATTTTATAATTTTTAATAGTCTGACAAACGAATTATGTAAGCATATATCTAAAGCCATTGTTGAAGTTTTTCCTACTGAAGTAGCAGAAAGATATTATATCTCTCCAGTAAAGAAAACAAATTCAAAAAATAATAAGTCAATAATATCAAAAGGCAAATTAATTACAATGTGGCGTAACAGAAGGTTTAAAAATAATCAATTGCTTAAAAGAATAAAGGAAGAAACTGTAGAGAAACTTGATAGTGATCAAACAGGTATTCATCTTTCTTTAAACGTAAATGGATACAACTATATTAGATATATTATTTAGATATTACTTTTTCAATGCAAATAAATGATAATGTACTACTTATATTACAGAAAATTTAGAGTTTCATGATGAAATAAAAGAATGTGCTGAGTGGGTGAAAAATAATATAGCGCCTTGGGGTGATGTTCTAGAAAAATGGCATAAAACTCATAAAATGATAATGAATGATATTGCTGACTTACAAGAAAGAAATTTAACACAGATTTTTGATAATTGGTCGTTGTTTAAACATCCACAAGGACATGAACTGATAAACATTGATTTCAAGAATATGAATATTGCAAAAATAGAATTAAATTTCAATCTTTGGATGGAATTTTTTGAAGTTGTTCAAGAAGTGCAAACTATCAACACGAAAGATAGCAATGTTCACATAATGATACAAGAATTAAGTTTAAAAGATGTAACTGAAGGTAGAAAAATAAAATTTGTTTATTTTCCTGTTGAATTAAGTGGTTCCCTAAAATAATTATTACAAATAATTTTTTAAACAATGTATAACGTGTTATTTTTCAGACAACAAAGCAGTAAAAATCTTACATTTATTACCACATTTTGTACCACCTAAAAGGTCATTAGGAAAGAAAAAGTTCAGACCTTCAATTGCAATAGCACAAGAGAGTATGATTAAACACGTTAATGTTAGTTTTTATTTGTATAATATGAAAATGAACTTTCTATATTTATATATTGATTTTTTATAGATTTTAATAAATATATATTTCTTACAGACTCCTGCTGATGTTACTAGAGTTCGCTTAGAAACAAAGACTTTTGTTGCAACACTAAAATTAACAGTTCAACCGTACATCATCACCGTAGGTCCTAATGATACAGTGAAAGAGATATATGTTTGTATAGATGAAACCTTATATACAGTTAATAGTGTCATTAAAGCATTGGATATATGCTTTAAAGCTTTTCATGTCTTTCAACTGAATTATCCAGTTGCCAGTGAACATTTATGGATTCTAATACAGAAAGGTATTTACAATTTTGATACAAAATGGGATACTGGCATACCATTTATCGCACATATATTAAATAGAATTAAAGTAAAACTTCATGGTGAAAAAGACAGCATTAAAAATTTAGCGGATGATCAAGAAGAAAGTATTTCAATTGAAAGCGAAAATAGTAAAGAATAAAAAGGAAGTATTTTATTGATGTTTTTATTTATAATTTTGTTAATGACAATGATTTCCTGTTTTTATTGTAAACTTTCTTTTTATTCATTAAATATTTTGATGTCTCATATTTCATTGAAACATAAAACTTCTATGTATTCACAAGTTGACTGTAATTTTACAAACTGCTTTAAAAAATATGCTAACGTTTATTCATTAAAACATCATTTAATACGTGATCATCAAATTGATAAAAATGATGAAATTTTTGTTTCTAACAATGATATTTCTTCTCATAATGAAAATACTATGATATCTGTAAATAACACTACAGAGTTGCATAAAAAAATATCCAACGATAAAATTGAAACAGAAAATGAAATTAAAGATATTTCAAACAATCTTTTATTGCCACTAAACTTTATAGAAAGTAATTTGAATAATTATTATGAAAATATTAATTTAAATGATTTTCAAGATATAGTAATTAATAAGTCACTATGCTTCATAACTCATCTATATGCGTATGGAAGTATGAATAGAAAAATTGTTCATAAGATTATTAATGAAATAACTAATTCTTATCTATCAAATCTTTTGACAATTATTTCTAACAGAGTTAATGACAAGAAGGATTTGAATGCCATGTTAAACATACTCATAAACGGCTTCAAAATGTTTAAAACCGAACATTTAACTTTTACATACTTAAAAAAAATTAATTGTTTATTTGTACCTTCAAAGATTGCAATAAGATCGTATTTAACATCCGGAAGAATTAAAAAAAGGGTTAAAACTGTACTACATAATAGTACATTAAGTATTATTTTTTTAAAGGATGTTTTAAAAAAATTTCTAGAACTTCCAAACGTTTATTCTTCAATCTTATCGCATATAGAAGAATGTAAGAATAGTCAACTTTTTACTTTTTTTGATAGCGAATATTGGAAAAAAGTTGAAAATGAAAAAGAAAACAGAATTGTGCTCCCTTTAGTTCTATATTTTGATGATGTAGAAATAAATAATCCTTTAGGCTCACGAAAATGTATTCATAAAATTGGTATAATTTACTCTTCTATTCTTGGATTACCTTATGAATTTTCAAGTATGCTAGAAAGCATTTTTTTAGTTCAAATTCATAATTACCAAGACCATAAAGTTTTAGGTAATAAAAGAATTTTTCAACATGTTGTAAATCAAATCATCAACTTACAAGAAAATGGTATAATTATTTCAATAAATAATCAAGAATATAAAATATTTTTCATTCTTCCTTTTATCATTGGAGATAATTTAGGTTTAAATACTATTTTAGGATATTCACGTAATTTTAGGTCAAATTATTGCTGTAGGATTTGTTACGGAGATATTTCTAATTTAAAAAAACAGTCTGTTGAAAATATTAGTGAACTAAGAACACAAGAAAATTATTTGTCTCATTTACGTAATCAGTCTTTTGGTATTCAAGAAGAATGTATATTTAATTCGATATCAAATTTCCATGTAATCGATAATGTTTCTGTTGATCCAATGCATGATATTCTCGAGGGCATATGTAGATATGATTTAGCAAAAATTTTACGTTATTTTATAGATGAGAAACAATTTTTTACATTAGAAATTTTGAATAAAAGGATATTGTTTTTTGATCATATTTCTTCTAATAAAAATATTCCTCCAAATTTATCATGTGAATCCATAAAAAAAGGAATGATTATTTTATCTGCATCAGAAATGAAATTCTTAATTGAAAATCTAAATTTCATAATTGGTGATTTAATTCCAAAAAATAATTGCACGTGGAAATTATATCTTATTTTGTCTGACATACTCCATATTACATCCATATCAACCATTACCCTTGAGAATATTGAAAGATTTAACTCTTTGACATCCGAATATATAAAGTTAAATTTAAAACTGTTTAAGACGCCACTAAAAATTAAACACCATCATTTAGTACATTATTCCAGACTTATGAAAAAATTTGGACCCTTAAATAATATGTCTTCAATTCGATACGAAGCTAAACATAAACAAGTAAAAGAATATAGTAAAGTAATTACAAGTCGGAAAAATGCATGCTATACATTATCTCTAAAGCATCAATTACAGCTTCGTTCTAGATTTGTACACAATTTTTAAAAAGAATATTATATGGAACTCTTATTTCAAAAGTGAAAATGATTAATACTTATGAAAATTTTAAGAAGTTATTACCAAATGATGATATTGGTAATTACAATTTAATAAAATGGATTAAAATAAATAACACTGATTATCGAAAAAATGATGTACTAAATGTTGGTAATCACAATTTAATAATATTTGGAAAAATTAAATATGTTATAACTGATTACTGTAATATTTTATTTATATATAAAAAAATAAAATCTTTAACCTATAATGAGCATTTTCGCGCATATGAGATTGAAGAGGAACAGGAATACGATATAATAATTAAAGAAAATCTTATAGATTATAAAGTCTACAGCATCCGTGAGTTATCAAACAGAAAAAAATATGTGTCTTTTTTCAAATAAAATTTATTTGCTGTGAAATTTATATATTATTATGCGTATAAACGTCACACATACGCTACAAATTATATAAAAGAATTTATATACGTAATTAATCATTTGTCTCATTTATACGTAATTAGTCTTTTGGTATTCAAGAATACCATAGTATATTTAATTTAGTATATATTTTTATGTAACACCAAGTATATTTAATTTAGTATATATTTTTATGTAATCAATAATGTTTCTGTTGGTATGTGCAGATATCATTTGGCAAATATTTTACGTTATTTTATATATCTATGAGAAACAATTTTTTACATTAGAAAAATGTAATATATAAAAACTGATCTGTATATGATTTCAGAAGTCAATAATATAATAAATAAAAATCTTTTCATAAAATTCATGATTTATTAATCAAATAATACCCTTAAAAATGCGTAAATCTACATTATTTACACTTAAATAACTTTTTACTTTAAACAAGCATGCCTATTTCATCTTAATTTTTTAGATTAATTTATTTTATAATATTCTCTACAGTAATAAAAAAAAACGCATTTTTAAACGAAGACAGTTTTTTTTATTACAATCTTAAAAATATTTTTTTAACACAATATAAATATAATTTATATTTTGTTTAAAAAAATATTTTTAAGACTGTAATGAAAAATTGTCTTTGTTTAAAAATGTGTTTTTTTAAATATATTTTGTTACTGCAAATTTATAAAACAAATTTATTTTTCACAAAAAAATTATTCACTTAAAAGAAAATATCGCTTTTTCAAGCTTAGTAAACAAGTTCTATATTTTAAACTGTACTTTTTAATTTTGAAAATATATTTTCTTATTGCACAATTTATAAAATGTATTATTTATTTCGCAGAACTAAATATTTACTTTACAAAACTAAATAATTTCTGTAATCTTAGAAGTAATTTATTCTATTTCAAATAACACTACCTTTATTTAAAGAAATATTTTTTTATTACTACTGTAAGAAACAAAACTGTTTTATCAATTTAAAAATAGATTTACTTATTTAAAAAATTTACATATTTATATAAAAAAAAAACCTTTTCTTATCTCATAATGCATTTTTTATTTTAAAATATTATTTATTCAATTGAAGTACATATTTTTGGTTTCATAAATAAAATTAACTTCATTTGAAAAAATATTTTTTCTTTATAAACCAATATTTTTTTATTAGCAAACACGAAATTTTTTAATATAAAAAAATAATTGTCTTACAAATATACAAAACAGTCATTTTTTCAAACCAAATTTATTTTTTTTGAATTTACTAAATTTTTTTTTCAGTGTATGATGACGGGATATCTCTCGAGAGGCAACCTTTCAAGGTTGCCATTCAAAATTCGTATTTCAAGGTCTAAAAATAGGAATAATTTTATTTATCATCTCAGAAATTTTTTTTT
>NW_017296428.1:86009-87793 GCF_001594075.2 Trachymyrmex cornetzi | reverse complement strand
CCGGAGTCACCAGTTTTTAATTTGTGCTTACTGCTTCCGCGTTATCGCTCGAAAAAACGCGAACGCTCGGAATTAAGAAGTTTGTCGGATTGTATTTGATCATAGGCATTGTTTTTTTTTTCCTAAATCTGATCAGTAGCGTGTGTAACCTTAAAGTTTAATAAACCTTCGTTTACTTTATTATTATTATATTGGTTGGTTATTATTTATATCGACGGTTAAGTGAAATTATCTGAATCAGCAGAACGTAATGATGGGTCGACCAAAAGTGAATGCTGTCCACGGCTATTTTGTTTATGACAGAATCGCGAGAACGTCCAAATGCTCAATTTGTAAAGTAGACGTGAAGGTAAGGGTACATAACGAATTATCATACATCGTACATCTCTGAATAACTATCCTAATAGCAAAATGTTAACAATTTGACGAGGTCAAATTGGCAAAAAACTTGATCAGATTTTGACTACAAAACTATAGACAGGTTCTGATTCTCTCATAGACATAGCATGTCTAGCAATTTTTGTCATATTTCTGACAATATCGGATAATACAAACTCTGTGCACAATTTGTTGCCTTTCTGCAATCAAAAATTGATGGCAGTCTCTGCTCAAAATCTATCTCCGCAAGCTTCGTTATCAAATATTAACAAATATGATTTGTACAGGGCAATCATGCGTCAAACCTGCTATCCCACCTCTCGAAAAATCACGGAAATACATATACTACCGTTGTGATGAAAAATGAACATTATAAGCGTGAGTCTTTCCAAGATACATCCTCCTGTTTTGATGATCCATCAGATGGAAGCCCTAGAAAACGCGCACGAGAAGAGCGAGTCGTACACGAATGTGTGAATCTTGTCACTGTGCATGGATGACCTTTTGCTCTGATGGATGATATAGCATTCAAGAACATTATTAAGATGATACCTCCAGGTTCTGGCACAAACAAAATTATTACCGTCAATGCTGCAAAAATAAAAAAAGCTGTCACTGAACGGGCACGATCCATTCGTGATATAATTGCCAAAGAAGTTGAAGGTAAATTAGTAAGCTTAAAAGTTGATTGCGCTACATGCATGGATCGCTCCTTTTTAGGTGTAAACTTACAGTACATATACAATAAGAAAATAGTGTTAAAAACTCTTGCCGTTATGGAAATGACAGAACGTCATACAGCGGAAGCTCTTAAATTAGAAATATTGAGCATACTGAATATGTATGGTATATCTATCCATCAACTTTACACCATAACGACAAATAACGCGTCCAATATGCAAAAAATGATAAAATTGTTGGGTAGCCAGCAACTCGTAGATATTATTTAAGAGGAGGATGTCACAGAACATTCTGATGAAGACGATGCGGATGCACACATGGTAACATGGAATGAATCAGATGATTTTTCTGATATTGTTTTGTCAGAACCGTATGAATTTTCCGCTGATGCGGAAGGTTCTTCTGACACAGAAATAAATGTAAGAAACTACACTGGTCATCCCGTAGCAATAAGTTCTCCTGAGTACAATGTACGGTCAATAAGCTGTGCGGCGCACACTTTACAGTTGGCCATAGGTGATGCTTTTAAAAGTTGTGCTCTGGGAGAAACAATTGAGAATGCACGTAAATTAGTGAAAAAATTACGAACGCCGACATTAAAGGGGATACTAAAAGCAATGAAGCGGCGTAAACCAATAATTGATTGCGTGACTCGATGGAACTCAACAGTTGATATGTTGGAGCGGTTACTGGAGTTCCGTGATATCTGCGAGACCAATGAAGAG
>NW_017296428.1:77135-85838 GCF_001594075.2 Trachymyrmex cornetzi | reverse complement strand
TGTATTATTATCCGCGCAGGAAACGACGAGAGCTATGATTTATATTCGAAAGATATGGCTTCATATACAGAGAGTGAGAAAAAACACAAGCGCCGATACAACATCTGATACAGCAGTTTCCGGTAATGAGGAATCGGATGCAGATGAAATGGAGATATTGCTCCGAAACGCGGAAAAGAAAAAAAGACGCCGTCGGAACAAATGCACAACTGTTATTGAAAACATTATCAATGCCCTTGAAACCCATGCAAAACATCCAAGGCTAAAGACCAAAGAAAGCATTTTGGAGTTTTGGGAAAACAAATAATTAGCGATGCCAGAACTGTATGAGCTCTCAAAGATTATTTTAGCCGCTCCGGCTACACAGGTCAGCGTAGAACGTCTATTCTCCGCTTTAAAATTCATTCTATCCCCGCTAAGATCTAATCTTTCAAAAGAATTAGTTGATGACATTCTCGTAGTCCGTTGCAACCATTTCTAAAATTTTGCCACTATACAATTAAGATATCTAGGACAGAGGATATTAATATTCTATATTATAAACTACTTTCCAATTATATATTATAAACTATTACTTGAATTACTTCTATGTTATATGTTATAATTATTATTCTATGATATATATATATTCCTTGTTACGTTCTATTCTTATAAACATTTTAATAAAATTAATTTCGCTAAAAAATTGACTCATGATGTGTGACTGCTTCTACAAACTTGGCATTATAACGATATGGATATTAATATCGGTATTATAACGATATTATAACGGTATTCGATAACCGTAACAATATATGAGTACTGAAATTATTTCGGTATAGCCGATTACGATAATCCACTATTTCGGTATTCAGTTTTGTAACTGTAATAGCGTTACCGGTAAATCAAACGGTATTGGGTCTCTGAAATTTATGACTTTATATATCTTAAAACGAGGTGACACTTTGTGAAAGGCAGACGACTTGATGACAGAACATTGTCCGTATAAAATCGAGTCTAGTGTGCATATTAACTGAAACAAATGTGACGATGTCAGAACGTAGCATCTGTTTAAAATCAAGTATTTGCATAATATTAACCGAGCGAATGTGAAAGATGTTTTATTAAGATTCATAAAACATCTTTCACATTCGCTCGGTTAATATTATGCAAAGACTTAATTTTAAACGGATGCTACGTTCTGTCACAAAGTTACACCGTTCTTCGGTATTTTAAAATTATAAGAATGATTCCTAATATCTGCAAAATATAAGACTACATATACATATACCTGTACATTAAGAGAAAAGTATCCTTTGCGATTTCTATATATTTCTTCGATGCCTTGAAATCTAGTGTGTGTTAACCGAATATGAGTGCAATCAATAGCATCATCAACTCCAGGTAATTCGGTAGCTCAGTTCTCATATTCCATGTTTCAAAATAAAGTACGATTTTCATTAATTTCTTCCTCAGAAGATGGCATCTTTATTACATGAGGAATATTTCGAGGAAGTATCATAGAAACACGAGAAATTATTCTTGAAATACTAGGCTGTGATATTTTTATTATATCTGCTGATACTAACCATAAATAAAATAAAATTTATTAATTTTAAAGTACACAATGCATTTTTATTACATATTGTATAAATTGTATTAAGCTATTTTTTTAATTTCTTTACCTGAAAGCTTCCAGTCGCGTAGAATTGTAAGCTCACAAGTAATTGTATCACGTGAGCAATAGGAAGGCCTCGATTATTTATTTTAATTAAATCTTCAACTTTCGGTAAAAGCCCATACATTACAGCTTCTTTAGAAAATCGAAAGCGACGTTTAAATTCAATTTTATTATAAAATTTAAAGGGGTTATGTATCCATCTGTATGTATCGCTGGGAGCACGTATCATTAATTATTTGTTCTTAATGATCAGATCAGGAATATCGTCAACAAAATCTTGCCAATCCATGTCTTGCAAATCCATAACGGAACTATAATTTATTTATAAACATATCTCATTTCTTAAGTGTTATTTTAAAATACCTCCGGACATGACTTGAAAAATGATGTCTTATATCCACCCACGTGAACCTGGCGCCCAACATTATCAAAAATAAAAATGAATACCATAGGCCGCTTGTACTTCGTTTGTACCCGTTTGTACCTCCCTTATTTTCGTTTGTACACCAAACAGTTAAACAAAAAATGAAACATAAAAAATGGCCAGCGCCCAACTTTCATATTTTTTAATTTCATTTATGCCATTCGAAAGAGAATTGTTTGTACCCGTTTGTACCTCCCTTATTTTCGTTTGTACATCAAAGGGTTCGGAGATACAGCGCTTTTCAATTATTGCGCAATCCCTATATAGCGAAATTAGACAATTTTTAAGATATCGAAATAGGACCAACGGCATTCGAAAGAGAATCGTTTGTACCTGTTTGTACCTCCCTTACTTTCGTTTGTACCTCAAAGGGCTCGGAGATACAGCGCTTTTCAATTTTTGCGCAACTCCTATATAGCAAACTTAGCCAATTTTCAAGATATCGAAATGGGACCAACGACATTCGAAAGAGAATCGTTTGTACCCGTTGGTAACTCCCTTACTTTCGTTTGTACCTCAAAGGGCTCGGAGATACAGCGTTTTCAAAATTTCTGAAATACGCCAAGAGGGGAAGTCGGCCAATTTTCAAGATATCAAAATGGGACCAACGGCATTCGAAAGAGAATCGTTCGTACCCGTTTGTACCTCCCTTACTTTCGTTTGTACCTCAAAGGGTTCGGAGATACAACGCTTTTCAATTTTTGCGCAATCCCTATATAGCGAAATTCGCCAATTTTTAAGATATCGCAATGGGCCCAACGGCATTCGAAAGAGAATCGTTTGTACCCGTTTGTACCTCCCTTACTTTCGTTTTTACCTCAAAGGGTTCGGAGATACAGCGCTTTCAATTTTTGCGCAACCCCTATATAGCGAAATTCGCCAATTTTTAAGATATCGAAATGGGACCAACGGCATTCGAAAAAGAATCGTTTTTACCTGTTTTTACTTCCTCCTTTACTTTCGTTTGTACCGCATATTTTTCGGAACGAAGAGATTTGTTTTTTTTTCTACTTATATTAATTTGACGAAAGATGGTCATTTTTTGCCGTGTGACCGATTCTTCAAAAGTAATCTGTAAATTGCATTTATCATTTTTAATTCACAAAGTGTGGCGATTTGTTTACTTTATAAATTTTCTGATCCAAAAACTTTTTGTGGTCTAAACTCTTTTTGTTCTAAAAACTTATTTTCTGCCACCGGTATTAGCATTATCCGAGATGTACCACGCGGAGTTTACGCGGTCGGACTTACATCTCGCATGTAATTGTGTTTATGTCAGATTGTGTGTGTGTGTGTGTGTGTGTGTGTGTGTGTGTGTGTGTGTGTGTGTGTGTGTGTGTTTGGGTGAATGATGTGTTATTCTTATTTTTATTTATTTTTTAAAGACTGTATGTATATTACTACATCAGCCTAACTGCATCCACTCCTGGATATCGACCTCTTCCAATCATTTCCATTATACATGGTCTTTGAATTTGGAAGGATAGCTTTATAAAATGACTCCATCTGATGATTAAGAGATCTTTGATCATCAGCGCCGTTCGGATCCGGCGTTAAATTGTAGGTCCCATATATTCACTGATATCCGAACGGCGCTAATGATCAAAGTTTTCTTAATCGACAGATGGAGTCATTTTCGGAGTCGTTTATCCTTAAACGCGATAAATTGCGTATGTGGGTCGCAAGTGGAATTGAATCGGATCTACTCTGATAGCAAGTCAATCGCACCGACGCGGCGGCAAGGCCCACTCGACGTTCGAATATATGTATTAAATATTTTGTGTAGAGCATTAAATATTTGAGATTAAACAATTCCAATAATTTAATGCTTTACAAAGAATAATACGGCTATCTTTTTTTTCTGTAGCAGCATTCGAACTGATGCTATTATAGATTGTTTACTATGAATTAGATCATCATACGTTTCCCAACTTCTGGTTACTCGATGACAGTGAGTAATGTAGTGTCCGATTTCTTTCCGATTGCCACTACCAACGTATTCTATGACCGCAATCAATTTGTACATGCCATCACAAAGTTGTATTTCAGTTTGCATTTCGGAAAGTGTGAATGTGCCAGACCAATCGGGGTAGCCAAGTCTAGTGGCAAGTTCCTTCCATTGCAAGCACTCAATATCCACAAAGAGATGTGCTCCTGTTATTAACGTGGTAAGTACATCTTTATTAATTACAAATTTTATTGGCATCTTTAATTTTTTCATCGAGAGCTCTTTGCAAACCGCGCATACCATGCTCGTATATTGGTTGGGTATTTATTTCAATAATTGGTATACATTCTTCGTTTGTCCATTCGCATGTGGAGCATTTTTGTAATATCTTATAAGAGAATGTATTTTCCATCAAGTGTTTGGCTATTAATTCACATATGTTACATGCGCAATCTATTGTTGCAGATTTTGATGGAAAGATATTGTTTAAAATCGATGCTCTCTCTTTATACACTTCATGTGACGTGCCATATTTCGATACCATTTTCACGAAATTTAGTACAGGAGTTGAGGCATTATTTACGTAATTATGATAAATAACCCAATCACGAAAACCTACTAATAAAGACTGTATCACAGCATCGAATGCACATGTATTTTTTAACATAAAGTTCTGACCCGAAATATTTTGTGGACGTAGAATATTGCCGTTTTGTAATAGAGGAATTTTTGGTGTAATGTGAGGCCTGTTGTGAATGCTGTCTACATCAGGACATATTCTTAAGTATTTGCCACGTTTCGAATCTTTATCTTGTTGGCCTCTCCATGTCTCAATCTCATTTAAGACAGCTGACTGAGGTGATTTTTTCAATAATTGTTCTTCGTTCTGAGTATGTGATATTTTTATATCATTCAGAACATCGGTTTCATTTGATGTTGTAGTGTCAGCATTTAAAATTTTCATAGTACCTTCGAGCGATCTCATATGCGATATCAAAAATTTATCCACGCGTATGTTCTTCATTCCTTTAAAAATTAAATTTTTTACTTCATTAAAATATTCTTCGCTTCGACCAGAAGACGCAACGCTCATTTGTAATAGAGGAATTTTTGATGTAATGTGAGGCCTGTTGTGAATGCTGTCTACATCAGGACATATTCTTAAGTATTTGCCACGTTTCGAATCTTTATCTTGTTGGCCTCTCCATGTCTCAATCTCATTTAAGACAGCTGACTGAGGTGATTTTTTCAATAATTGTTCTTCGTTCTGAGTATGTGATATTTTTATCTCATTCAGAACATCGGTTTCATTTGTCAGTTACCATTACAGTCGTCCATAATGGAAACTCTTTCATCAGTCGTAACAAGTTTGTACTGAAATTTGGACAATAGTATGGATTTAATCTGTCTCCGGAATTTATTACTCTTTTACTATTTATTTCTAAATCACAGGTTAAATTATTAACACGATTACTAGGTTCGTAATCAGGAGTCTCTTCCAAACATTCGTTTATGCTTTCTTCATAAGATGGAATATCATGAGTTTTAATAATCTGTAGTAATCGCTGTTGAGCCTTGAAACATGTGATCGTAAGCAAATCGTCATTTACATCTTTTTCTGATATGTCCTCTGTTTCAGAGGATGCTACAACTAAAATATCGAGACAAATTAGAGTAAAATTTTCCAAAGTTGTAGTTTTAATTAAGATTGCAACACATCTAACGTAAAAGTCTTTTATTCGCGCATGTTTGTCATTAAAGCATTTCCACCGACAGACTAATTTAATTAGATGTGCATTGTCAATCCTAATAATACATTTTGGAATATTGCAATCATCATTTTGCAATATTTTCAAGCAGTTCTCAACATATGTACTGAGATCGCAGTTGTTAAATGCTAAAGCTACAGCATTTAAAAGAGCAAACGAGTAGTCTGTAACAACCTCCTTTGGACAGCTTGCACCACATCGTAGCCATTCCCGTAACCAATACGATAAGATATTTGTATCGTGCTTTTCGGAGATCATTTGTAAAACAGGTAGAATTTTTCCCTTGAAAGAAGCAACTACCTGATATAAGAACACGAAATGTGTAGATCCATCAGGTTTCATAATTTTCTTCACTAGCGATCCTGTTGCATCTATACTTAATGTGCCTGTTTTTTCTGTTCGATTGAATTGCTTATATAAAAATAACTGTTCGGGACTGAAATAAATGACAAAAAATTTATCTAAACCTATTTCGCGTATGATTCCTGAAAATTCAGGTTTATATTTTAATGCTAGAATCGATGCAACAGGATCAGATACCTTACCAAGACCTAAATTTTTGTCAATATCCATTTGTTTCGGTTTGCGTAAGACTGTTTCGTTATACAAATTTGCTGGCTCTACATCGCCAAATGTCATCAACTTATTTGCTTTAGTTCTTCTCCAACCATATGTAGACACTGCATGCAGCTCTTTCGCTACACAAGCTCTTTCCGTCTTTCGCCATTGTCGCTTCTTTTTATACACGATATCTGTCGTGTCGAAAGTAGAAACGTGAATTTTAATATCCGTAACTTTATCATTAGGCTCATGCATACAGTACGCATTAAACAACGCACTGCTTCCGAGCATTTTCCCTTTATTTTTAAAAAGATCTCACCCGGATTACGATTAATCTTTGCAGATTTAAATGCGTAACAGCACGGTATTTTTATTTGTCTCCATATTTCGTTATAAATAATGTCTGTCCATCCTGGTTTTAATGTAGTACACTTGTTAATGTTATTACTTCCGCATTCTGACATCTTATGCCATATTTGTTTATCTAAACATATAACAGTGCGCCACGGTTTAAGGGTACTACATGGCGATGACATCGACCAATTTGAGTTATTCGATTTATTGCTCTCGTTATTTAAACTGGTCAAAAAAGGGTCTTCAACGATATTATATTTCTCGCGGAATCGTTCCAAGATCCCATTTCTATTTTGCGAAATATATAAATATATATATTTCGCACTGAGATCTTCATTTAAGAGACTTTCAGCATTCTTCCAAATGGGATCAGATAATAGAAGAATCTGACTTCGATCATCGAAGAAATTCAAGTCTTTTAATGACTCAAAAATCTCATCAACATTTTTTTTTGGTTGACGAGGCATCTTTGTGATGATATTTGTGTACTTATTACACAAATTTAAAACTCGATATTAAAATCGAAAATGGGACACGCGAGTGTTCCTTGCAAACGCTATCTAAATAAAAGCTCTAAATCAACAAATCAGTGTTAACAATAAGATGCGAACATCGACTAGAGGAGCAGCTCTGCCAAAAACACGGGAATCCAGGCGGGAATCGCAGCGGAGTGAACAGCAGCGAGTCTCGAATAAAACCGATGTGTCGGCTTGCGGCGGAAAATATTTCGTCCTTTGCACGTTTCGAGCCGATTTCTAAAGCGTCGCCTACTTTCCCTACTATCGCGCGCGCGCCGGATCGCGATCGAAGGTACTATGAAAATTTTAAATACTGACAATACAATATCAAATGAAACCGATGTTCTGAATGAGATAAAAATATCACATACTCAGAACGAAGAACAATTATTGAAAAAATCACCTCAGTCAGCTGTCTTAAATGAGATTGAGACATGGAGAGGCCAACAAGATAAAGATTCGAAACGTGGCAAATACTTAAGAATATGTCCTGATGTAGACAGCATTCACAACAGGCCTCACATTACACCAAAAATTCCTCTATTACAAAACGGCAATATTCTACGTCCACAAAATATTTCGGGTCAGAACTTTATGTTAAAAAATACATGTGCATTCGATGCTGTGATACAGTCTTTATTAGTAGGTTTTCGTGATTGGGTTATTTATCATAATTACGTAAATAATGCCTCAACTCCTGTACTAAATTTCGTGAAAATGGTATCGAAATATGGTACGTCACATAAAGTGTATAAAGAGAGAGCATCGATTTTAAACAATATCTTTCCATCAAAATCTGCAACAATAGATTGCGCATGTAACATATGTGAATTAATAGCCAAACACTTGATGGAAAATACATTCTCTTATAAGATATTACAAAAATGCTCCACATGCGAATGGACAAACGAAAAATGTACACCAATTATTGAAATAAATACCCAACCAATATACGAACATGGTATGCGCGGTTTGCAAAGAGCTCTCGATGAAAAAATTAAAGATGCCAATAAAACTTGTAGGCGGTGCATTAATAAAGATGTAGGGGAAAGTTGCTGAACGTACCACTTAACGTATTTTTTATTATATTTCTCATTTAGAACTGATTTGTGTGCAAATGAAGATTAGAAATTGTACTTTGATATTTCAAGTGCCTATTATTACACGTTTTATCTTCTATCAATATCAAATTAATTCACTGGGAGTCTTTTTGCAACATGCTGCAAAAGGTCCGAATTAGGCAACCGGTCGCCTAAATCGTACCTATAAGTATCCCAAATCGTACCGTCTTTGAAATTGACAAAATATAATAGTATTTCTAATTATTCTTATACAGGCGTTTGGAAACATTGCTCGGATGCATCATTTATTTGTTTTATCTTTTATGTTGTTCCAAAGCAAAGACAAAATGATGCATCCGAGGCACCATAACCTAAAAGGCTGCGATTCCGAATGAAGCCATATATAAG
>NW_017296428.1:64598-72326 GCF_001594075.2 Trachymyrmex cornetzi | reverse complement strand
AAACGAAAGTAAGGGAGGTACAAACGGGTACAAACGATTCTCTTTCGAATGCCGTTGGGCCCATTGCGATATCTTAAAAATTGGCGAATTTCGCTATATAGGGATTGCGCAAAAATTGAAAAGCGTTGTATCTCCGAACCCTTTGAGGTACAAACGAAAGTAAGGGAGGTACAAACGGGTACGAACGATTCTCTTTCGAATGCCGTTGGTCCCATTTTGATATCTTGAAAATTGGCCGACTTCCCCTCTTGGCGTATTTCAGAAATTTTGAAAGCGCTGTTCTCCGAGCCCTTTGAGGTACAAACGAAAGTAAGGGAGGTACATACGGGTACAAACGATTCTCTTTCGAATGCCGTTGATCCCATTTCGATATCTTGAAAATTGGCTAAGTTTGCTATATAGTGGTTGCGCAAAAATTGAAAAGCGCTGTATCTCCGAGCTCTTTGAGGTACAAACAAAAATAAGGGAGGTACAAACGGGTACAAACGATTCTCTTTCGAATGGCATAAATGAAATTAAAAAATATGAAAGTTGGGCGCTGTCCATTTTTTATATTTAATTTTTTTTTAACTGTTTGAGGTACGAAAATAAGGGAGGTACAAACGGGTACAAACGAAGTACAAACGCCCTATGGTATTAATCTTTATTTTTGATAAAGTTGAGCGCCAGGTGCACATCGGTCTTATATGCGACATTTTTCCATAGATAAGATGAACTTAAAGCACTAAATATGGTATATATGAATACATATTATACTTAATGAGATAACCTTAAGTCTATACTTATCTGAAATAAGATACGTTTCTGAAACACAAATAGGCCTTTCAAAATAAGATTGTTTTTGACAAGTTATACCTTCAGATTTTGTTCAAGGCTTTGTTCATTCTCCAACTATGAATCTAGAGGGCATCTTAAGACTGTACTTAAGTAGAGACCCTATAATAAGAGTCTGGCCATCACATATGTTTTATCATATCTCAATTTGAAGCATCGTGATTGGTCCAACATTTTTTCTCTAATGACGTAGTAATATCACATGATATTACCTCCATGATAGTTTGCTTTGCAACGTTAGAGCAGTGGCAGCATTTGCGTTTAAAAGAGATATATTTAGAGAGATATATAAAATATTATTGAAACAAATATTAATAATTTTACAAATAAATAATAATATTGATGTTATTAGGTAAGTATTTTTAATTTTACACTATTATAAAATATCTTTAAACTGTATTGAATAATATAACCTTACTTTTAAGATATATGCAGGAATGGTAAGTATAGTACGTAACGATTTGGTAATAACGTTGCAATTTTTTTATGATTGTAATGATAATTAACTATAAAACGCTAAGATTGGGAAAGTCAGTTTTAAAAGTAACTTGTCATCTCATTATGTCATATTTATTAAAACAAATAAGTCATGACTTGTATGTACACATGATCAATAATGTCTTTTTGTTTAAAATTAGCTATTTTTCAGGCAGATGCATCGCATATGTGCTATTAATATTATATAAAATAAGTACTTAAATATATTTTATAAATAATTGCAATATGAAATGTTGCTAACTTAAAGCGAAAAGACATTATTGACCACATGTATAACACATCAATTAACACACAACCTATTATTTTTCTCGTTATAAATATTCGCTACAATAACTTAAATATAACGCGCGTTACAAATGAGTTTCCTACTCTGGTATTACCGTTACCATCATCAAAAATTTGCAACATCATTAGCAAATCGTTATTAAAACAAAGTAACGATAAAAAGTAATAGCGTTACAAGTAACATGTATCTGCCATGCCTTCAGGTCTATTATGTATAAATAACAATAAATCTGAAAGAACATTTATTATTAGATAAATTATTATAAGATGTAAAGCATTTACTGAATTTATGATTAATTTTGCATCATGTTTTGGTTATAAATATTACAATCAGTTTACAGCTGCATTCTGTAAATTAGTATGACAATAACATCATTATTATCATAACAGTTACAGAATGCAGCTGCAGCAGACCTATTCTGCAACTCTCAACAAAAGTAATCATTATAATGCTGTTATACAACAGCTTAATAATAATTTATCTAATAATAAATGTTATTTAAGATTTATTGTTATTTATACATATGTCATTTATATAGTTATTGAATATTTCAGCAACATGACTGGTTGTACAGCTCCTGGTTGTACAAATTCTGACAAAAAAGGATTTTTAATGAAAATTTTTCCCCGAGATCCAGTTCGGCGTACCCAATGGGCGGCACTGGTTGACGGAAAAGAATGGACACCTACTGATAGATCATTTCTATGTGAAGTATGTTCAAGATTTATACAATTATGTATAAGAATATTTTCACAAATTGACATATAAACGACATATCTTAAGTTTATTATTTCCTAATGTTTTATTTATTATTTATTATTGCAGGTACATTTCTCACACGATATGTGGGAAAATAACCGAACTGATGGAAAAAGAAAGCTTAAAATAAATGCTGTGCCAACAATATTCGGAAACGAAGCTAAGAAGATCGTAAGCTGTCAAAACACAAAAAAAGCAGTTATAAAAGAGGATGTTTGAAAAATCTGATTTTGCCCGAAAAGATGTAAAGGAATATTGTTTTTTTTTATAGATGTTGATTTCCTAGATATGAGAAAATTGGTTGCGTTCAGCAGAATGTTTATTTTGCAACTGATGGAAGTTTTCTTAACACTGATTGGATACTTTTAGATCTAAAATTATAATCCAATCAGGATAAAGAAAACTTTCAACAGTTGTAAAATAAATGTTCTGCTGAACGCAGTCAATTTTATCTAGAATTACCATCTACAAAAAAAAACAGTATTTCCTTTATACACAGTATTTCTTTTTTTTTACAGAAATGTATCTTTTTTTAACATCCTCCTTTATTAAGATAAAGGCACGTCTCCAATAGAAGTCCATATTTGATTTCAGAAAAGTTATCACGAAAACGTTAGATTTGCTTCGCTGAATGATGACGTCAGACCTGCTTCATTGAATGATAACGTCAGATCTGCTTCGCTGAATAATGACGTCAGACCTGCTTCATTGAATAATAACGTCAGACCTACTTCGCTGAATAATGACGTCAGACCTGCTTCATTGAATGATGAAGTGGGTTGTGTTCATGAACATGATCTATCAGTGCAAAATGAAAGAAGAAATAACGATTGTGAAAATAAACTGCAAGTGGAAAGTACCGAATGTAAAAATAATGAGCTTAAAAACATATCACGTACAATAAAAAAACAGAAACAAATTATATGTGAACAATCACGTATAATTAAAAAACAAATTACCAAACTAAGAAAATATAAAAACTGCATTCATACTGTACGACGTGACTTAAAGGCGATAAAACTGAAAAAGAAACGAAATGATATCAATACGGCCTTGTTAAGCAGACTACAAGAAATATTTACTGACGATCAAATTACAGCTTTGAAGAACAATAGAAGAGTACAAAACTGGAGCAACAAATCAATTATGAAGGCACTTAAATTAAAATTTTCTTGTGGCACCACTGGTTACGAAGAACTTCGTCGTCAGAAGTTCCCTTTGCCAGGGCTTCGAACGTTGCGAAGAAAACTAGAAACTTTTAAATTTGAAAGCGGAATTTCGGACGATATTTTCAATTTTTTAAAATTGAAGGTATCGAATTGGAACGAAATCGATAGGGAATGTTGTTTAGTTTTCGATGAAATCAGCATTTCATCAGATCAGAAGTTTGATAATTCTTCTCAAAGTAACATTGGAGCTGTAACTTTGCCAGGCCATACAGGTACAGCATCACATGCTTTGGTATTTATGTTATGTGGTATTGCATGTCGTTGGAAACAGGTTATTGGCTATTATTTGACGGGTGATGCTTTTAAAGGTGCTACGTTATACCCAATAATAATTGATATACTTCACAGAGCCAAATCAATCGGTCTTACCGTAAATACTATTACGTCTGATATGGGATCAGGCAACCAGGCTTTATGGAAAGCAATGGGGATTACAGCTGGAAAATATAACAGAATTGTAAATTACATCACACATCCATGTGAATCAAATCGTAATTTGTATGTAATTGCAGACGTATCGCACTTATTAAAAAATTTAAAAACGTGCCTTTTAAATAATAAGTTCCTCATATTACTCGACAACATTGTACGCAAATATAATTTGCCAACAAATTTAGTACAAGCAAAACACTTCAAAGAATTAATTTTAGCGCAACAAGAATTTCAATTTTTATTAACGCCAAAATTATCTATAAACGATGTCGATACGAATAACAATTTTGATAAAATGCGTATCAATAAAGCGAAAAATTTATTGAGTCATGAAGTGAGCACTGCTTTGGAGTATTTAGCCAATGAAAATTCGACACCGGAATACATTACTACAGCATTTTTTGTCAAAATAATAGTAAGATGGTATACAGTTATGACTTCAAGGCACTGCAGCATCTCTTTGGGTACAAAAAACTTGGCGAAGTATAAAGATACTGTTTCTTTTTTAAATGAAGTTATAGAGATATTTTGTAATTTTCGTGTTGGTAAGAAAGGGAAATTTAAACCTGTTCAGAAGGGAGTGATTATTTCAACTAAATCTATTTTAGAATTGGCAGATTATCTCTTTACTGAAAAAAAATTTCTATTCTTACTGACAGGTAGATTAACGCAGGACAGCGTAGAGAATCTTTTTTCTGTTCTTCGAAGCAAAAATGTAACATTAAACGCTCTACAATTTAAAAATAATCTTATTATCTTTAATAATTATCTTTAATTAATTACCACTTCTTTATATGTATATGCGTCCAGTTTCTCAAGGTAATTATGAAGAAGACGATGCGCAATATGTAACTGGTTTTATAGATGCTATTAACGAACACAAATCTGAGTTTCATAAATTAAACGATGATTTGTTATATGTGCCAGTAGCTCAGAATGTAAAAGAATTGAACTGTATCGAACGTAATATTTTATATAGTATCGCTGGATACATTGTAACAAACATTTAAAAAAACACAAAAATTTGTGAGCGTTGTATTCAAAGTTTAGGTTCCACACATCGAAATATGTCAGTAAATGCAAAATTAGTGCGACTGCGAAGTTATAAAAATAATACTTTGTTTTTTGTAAGTAATGAAACGTTTGAGTTATTTAAAAACTTGGAATATATATTTAGACAGCATCACAACTCAACGTGCTCTATAAATCGCGATTATAAAAATTATTTAGTTAATAAATTTTTAAATGTTTTAAGCAACAGTCATATTTTATTGTGTCATAATTTGGATAAAAAAGTAGCTAATAGATATGCAATTTATAGATTGCGGATAGCGAATAAAAAAAGAATTATTAAACGCAAATATTATGATAGCAAATCAATGGCAATGCATAACGTAATGAAATAAAACGTTAAATTTTATTTGTTTAATTTTTTCCTTTATTATCAAATGGTAAAATTTTCACTTTGTACTTATCTTTTATTATCATCTACGTGTTACAAACATTATACATTGCATATATTTAAAAATATTAGTTATAGTTTAAACAATGAAATCTGCATGAATAATCGAATATTATTCGAACCGATGTTTTGTCAGTGTTTCTGAGATTAGTAATATCTTAGGCTGCGTTCGATTTTGACGTACATGCCCTTTAAGCAATTTTAATTATTATTCTATATCTTTATCGGTTTTTAAATGTAAAACAAAGATGAAAACGTTGAAAGCGTCACGCCGAATGCAATTTCTTATACGCTTGCGCTGAAGCTACCCCCTCTTCGATTAGAGAAAAAATGGCGGACCAATCAAAACACTCTAAAATCAGATTTCTGATGGCCAGACTTATTATAGGGTCTCTAGTACTTAAGCGGTCTTATAGCCCTTCTACAATAAGCCGCAAATCAGAAGTTCTAAACTATCTTAAGTCATAATCGGTGAAATTGGCCAATAGCCAACTTGAACGACTTGATTAAAGCAAGAAACCTAGAAAACAGAGATGCGTTATTGAAGGGTATGGTCTGATTGGCTGTCTAAATCACGTGATCAGAGCGCCATTTTAATTCACTATTGCATTTAATGCATCAATAGGTCTGTTCGCGTTGTATGAAATTCTCAATTATTTTTGCACTTAAAATGAGATAGATATATATTTAGTTTTGAAAAGAGAGAAAGCGAAGATGCCAAGTGCAAAAAGTGCAAGCAACGCAAACAGACCTAATATAAGATATAGTTTTATAACGTATGTACATACATAGACAAAAAATTTAGACAATACAGTGTCGAAGTGCAATAAAAAACTATTATTATGGTGTAAGTATTCTTATTTGTGTGAATATTTAGTATCGGACTTAACCTAACCTAACCTTGCAACCGAGTGCATTTTTCTCCATATATATATATAACTAGCTACAAAAGAAATATAAAAACTTTATAGAATGTAACGCCAAGGATGACAGTGGCGGAAAGGAAACAATTTCCGGACGATGCGAAGCAGCCGGAGACAACAACGCGAACAGCGTATGCCAATCAGCAGGAGTAGGACGACAAGACCATCATGACTAGCATTTAATTATTTTATTCATTATTTTCATTTATTTATACGATTATATTTTGTACAAGGTCAAGTCCTATCCGAGGTGCAAGAGTCACATAAAAGAAAAAGCAATAATTATTTTATACTTACCTAGATACTAAGGGTACACATTAATTGAGTTTAAAGGAATACTCGACATTTTAATTTTATATGTTTTATTAATAAAAGAAATAGATTATCAGAAAAGTAAAAAGAGGAAAAACATGAAAAATAAATATAATACTCAACCTACCTAATCCTCAGAGCAGCAAGGCGATCCAAACCATTCCAGCGTAGCAACCTGAAAGAAAGGAATAATTAAAATAAGCTATATGGACAAAACATGAATTAATACAAATAAGAAAAGTAAGGTACTTACCAAAATAAATATCGCTGAGAATGATGGGTGACCTTGAAACATAAAGTATAAGTAAATTAAGACCTAGAAGGTAAGAAGCTATCAATTAGCAAGTATTGGATATTATTCAGTTAAAAACTTATTTCTTGATAAGGTTTAGACAACCTAATTGTTTTGCATGATATATAATTATTTCAAGCATGTAAGATATTTGGAACAAAGCACATGGGCAAGACAAAGACAGACATATCAAAATTAATAAACTTAGCCAAAAGGCAATATAAACAATTATTTCAGTACATTCTCGATACAGAGATTCCAAATTAATTATCAGCAAAAGATAAAGTGAAAGTTGTTCCAAATAGATTGTATAGCGTTAAGACGCATCAAAGTATCACAAAGGACAAAATTTTAATATGCGAGATATTTTGCAACTAACGATGTTAATTTAACTTCCAGTAATTATTTCAAACTAAACTAAGGCGTAACTAGCCATTTATTAAGTAATCGTAATTATTTCGTAATATACGAATTGTCTCAGACGAAGACATACATAGATATACTCGCATATCAATATTTTATCAATTAACTATTGAAATTGAATTAATTCAGCAACAGGAACTATTAAAGAGTAAAGGATTAATTATTTAAAGTCATTTCCAATTATTTCAATTTATTTTGCACATATTTAGAGAGTCAGAAACCAGTTGACCAATCATAGAGCAATGCTGAATTTGTCCAATGACAAAATTTAATTGACC
>NW_017296428.1:61530-64553 GCF_001594075.2 Trachymyrmex cornetzi | reverse complement strand
CAGCCATGTTGGCTAGATAGTCGTTATGAGACGTTCGAAGAGGACGGACGTGTCGAACCACGCGGCTTGCGAGATTGCATCATAAAGCGTAATTCGGTACAAAACAGGTATCACGACATGCCGTATCGTTGCTAGTCTGTAATTAGACGACGCGTAACGCGGAATAAAGTGTGTAAATCGCGTAATAGGGAAAATATCCCTTAGTGACCGCGACAGCGCGGAAATTGGCGAGTAAACGCCCAAATCGGTAATAATACGTGCGCGGCACGGCTACCGGATAACCGACGCGAGTAATTAGCGCGGTATTAACGAGGTCATAACCCCAGCAACTCGTTGTGCGCAGTAGGTGACGAAATATCATGCCACCTTGTCGGGCGGCCATCTTGTGTAACGGCCATTTCGTCGTGAGTGCGACGCGACGCGACAACAAAGGTTAGAGGGAGACGTCGTAACAAAGGAGAGATAGTCTTATAGTGTGAATCTAGTGTGAGTGAGCGAGTTGTGTGAATGCGGGCCGAATAAATAAATTATTGGTGTTGTTTTAATAAAGATTCTATAAGTTGTTACACCAAACGAGCCCCACGCGTAGTTATTTCGCGAACATCACCATAACCATAAATAATTATACATCGCTGCACTTCGACGGAGAAATTTCCGGAACACCAGACATCTCTACCAAAGGGCCAATCGAAGCAAGGCGTAGAAGGAAGTCACCAATAAGGGGACGTCGCGCGTGCTGAGCCCGATTCCATGGTACAACCTGGATTCAACATCCTTCTCTGTTAGATGGGAAAACAGAGTGGCGACCGTAAGGTAAGACAGATTACCTATGAAATAACACGAATTAATTATTTAAATAACGGAATACCCGAGATCGCAAAGATCCGACATAGTGATCCGGTCACAACCTAACCTTTTCTTGAAAGGTGTGTTGATTTTATGACTCTTTAGAGAATTTTTTTTATGCAGGAAGTGCTGTGTATTTGGCTGTAAAAATGTATACAAAAAAGGGAAACACCAAAAAAAAGAAAATTCATTTCTTTGCTTTCGTTATTTCCCATCAAATTCTGACATAAGAAATATGTGGATCACTAATGTGAGACAAATAAATGGATATTCTTGGCAGCCTATGAATTCATCAGTTGTATGCTCTGTGAGTTATAACTTATATAGCTAAAATATTTTTTATAAGATGTTTCTTTTGTTTCATGATTTTATAATATTTTTTCCAGAAGCATTTTGACGTTTCTTCTTGGGAGAAAATTAGAGAGGATGGGAAGAGGAAGCTTAAATTCGGTGCAGTGCCTTCTATTTTTAATAATCTTGCGCAGATATCTGCAAATGATCACATCTATTCACGAACATTGAAAGATATTACTAACACAAGGACATTTTTACCGGTAAGTCTACACGTATCAAAAGAAAATATTATAAACATTTTATTTTTTATATTTTTTAAATTTGTCATCAGTATCTTTCTAATTTTGAAGATATATGCTAATTTTAAATATTAATTATAAATATTAATTATAAATATATGTGTTTTATATATATGTACGTATACACACAAATGGAAACAAATAAATCACATTTATCTGGTTGTGATCACACATATTCAAATAAAGCAATCTCCAATAATAAAACTTTATTGACATTTGCTGATAGTTCTGTAAGTTATTTTTTGATATTTTCATACATTTGATACCTTTGAATTTTTATAATCATCACACACTCTAGTAAATAAAAAAATTCCTAGTCTTTGATTCAATTTTTTTATATTTTCAGATAAAGAAAACGTCTGTAAGTATTTCAACAAATACGATAGAAAAGAACATATCAAAAACACCAGAAGTTGAGTCAGATCTTATCGATAATGGAAACTCTGATATTATATTAAATAATTCAGATATACCTACAAATACATGTACTATTATACCAAGTAATGCTTTGAATAGTCTTTCGGAATTGATGGAAGAAGTTGACAATGCTGTAACTGTTCAAACTATCAAAGAGCAAAATATAGATAATATGACTGTGTCTTTAAAAAAGGAAAATGAGCAACTAAAAAAAGAATTGGCAAGAGTTAAGAAAATTGCTGATAAGGTGCATCAAGAAAATGAGACGTTACGAAAAAGCAATAAAAAGTTACGTCGAGAAAAAGAAAGTTTTACTAATATAAAAAAAAATAGATGAAAACGAATTGCAAATCTTGAATAAAGATCAAAAGAAGGCAATTTACAGAAAAAATTACCAAGGTTTACAATGGAAACCAAATACTGTGAAACAGGCTTTAATTTTAAGATTAAAATGTGGATCATCAGGATACAAAGAGGTACAAAAGCATATTCCTTTACTATCTATCCGGACTTTACAAAAAAAAATAGAACATATTGAATTCAGACCAGGAATTTTACAACAAACTTTTGATTTACTTGCGGAAGAAATTAAACATAATACAGAAGATTGGAAAGATAGTGTACTAGCATTGGATGAAATGTCTATTGAACCAGGAGAAATGTTTGATCCTAGTACAAAGGAATTTATCGGAAAAACTATGCTTGCTTCTCATTCCGGTGTCGCAAACAAAGTTTTGGTCTTTCTTCTTGGTGGCATTACTGTTCGATGGAAACAAGCTGTTTGTTTTCACCTAACTGGCTCTAAAGTAAAAGATGCAGACGAAGGTGCTACAGGACAAGCATATGCAAACGTAATCAAAGATATCATAGACCGTGGTGAAAGAATTGGCCTACGTATTCATTGTGTTGTGAGTGATATGGGTCCTGACAATAGAAGCATGTGGAAGACTGGAAGGCTTTTGGCATCATGGCAAATCGATCTAAAGTGATATCTAGTATGCCTCATCCTGTTAGATCTTTATCTCGATTATATATAATGCCAGATGTTCCTCATCTGTTTAAATCCATTAGATCAATGATTGTAAACAATAAAGTCCTTTATGACAATCTTGTGTTTCGCGGGTTTTCTCCGTGTTCAAATCCATTCTTGGAATGCCAACGTTTCGT
>NW_017296428.1:60848-61480 GCF_001594075.2 Trachymyrmex cornetzi | reverse complement strand
CGTTGGCATTCCAAGAATGGATTTGAACACGGAGAAAACCCGCGAAACACAAGATTGTCATATAGGAAACACCCGTGAAAGCCTCAAGAATATTAATAAAGTCCTTTATTTACCACAGGATATTGTAGAATCTGAAAATCTTACTTCAAATGAAGTTAAGGGATAATGGCACCTTGTAAATTTTTTTTTCGAATTTTTTTTTTATTGGCTTAAACACTCCCTAAACTATCCAAGAATGATATGCAAACATGATTATAGGGGGGGAAATAATGTAAAGGATCCAAAACTCGATTTTCCGAGCATAGTCGTAGAACCGAATTATAGGTATTTTCAGTGCACTCGAGATCGGTACAGTTATGATCTTTATTCTTTTATACAGTGATGGGAGAAAGTTCGGCAACGGTCAAATATCTTGAAAAATAATGCTTATGGAAAAAAATGTTCAATACAAAAGTTTTAGTATATCAAGTGATCTATTATATGGTTATGTTGAAATGACTTTCATGTGACCTTGAAGGACACCGTGAAGGTCAACTTTGAAATCTTAAATGGAAACACCAATTTTCTCTTACATATCCTTAAAGCTGGTGTCAAGACGTTTCCGAAACACTGGTTACAAACCCTTTTTGCTT
>NW_017296428.1:51514-59983 GCF_001594075.2 Trachymyrmex cornetzi | reverse complement strand
TTCGTAACTCAGGAAGATCTCAAGCAAAAAGGGTTTGTAACCAGTGTTTCGGAAACGTCTTGACACCAGCTTTAAGGATATGTAAAAGAAAATAGGTATTTCCATTTAAGATTTCAAAGTTGATCTTCACGGTGTCCTTCAAGGTTACATGAAGGTCATTTCAACATAACCATATAATAGACCACTTGATATACTAAAACTTTTGTATTGAACATTTTTTTCCATAAGCATTATTTTCCAAGATATTTGACCGTTGCCGAACTTTCTCCCATCACTGTATATCGGTTGTATATATTGTAAGTAATGTATAGATATTAAATATGACCGAAAAATGGTGCCATTATGCATTTTCAAGCAAACAGAACAGCTGTTTCCAGAAAATCCGTTAGTTCACACGTTTTGCTTGTGCATGGTAAAGACACGTGGTTATCGTTGCTCCTCGTTGTTTGTAGTGCGTTGCCCGGTGTTTGTAGTGATATTTATTTGAGAAAATGAACAAAAAGCAATACCAGAATCGAAAATCGAGTCGCGGTGCGCAAACCTCGTCAAAACGGCCATCAATCACAAAGCGAAAAGTATCGAATCGATACATGCAAGAGCAGGAGGCCGAGAACGTCGGAACATCGGCGAAGAAACTGAAATCATCGATTGATAATTTCGATGTTTCGTTTGAAAGTACTTTCGGCTATCGTATACTGTCTTTTACGTCAATATTTTCAGCGCTATCAGAAATTTTAGTCTGTTCTCGATGTCACACGCCAGTAAAATTTACCGAAGCGAGTAAACAAGGCTTAGGTTTCAAACTTGTCGTGAATTGCGAAGATTGTGCTCCAGTTTATATTAATAGTTGCCCTAAAATCAACAATAAAGCCTATGAGATCAATCGCCGAATCGTTTTTACAATGCGCTTACTAGGCATTGGTATAAATGGCATTCGAAAATTCTGTGCGTTCATGGATTTGATTTCAAGCACGATAAGGACGTGCCAATGCAGGTATTTGAAGCAATAGAACCCATTTACGAAGAATTAAGCCGTGATGAACTTTTAATTCGATGTTTGGGCGGATTTACGCAAAATTCAAACGAAAGTTTTAATTCCATCGTGTGGTCAATGGCGCCAAAGACCATTTCTAGTGGAAAAACTGTGCTTGATACAGCAGTATATCTCGCCACTTTATCTTTCAACGACGGTTTCTCTGCAATAATGAAAGTAATGGAACAATTAGACATTGTCATTGGCTTAAATTGCTACAACTTCTGCTGCGAAGCCGACGCCGAACGCGTTAAACAATCAGAACGCTCCCTGACAGAAGAGGCTAAAGAGGCTCGCAGAGAATTAACTTCTACTAGGAAGGATGAAGACGAAGACAATCTTCATTTGGAAAGCCAGTTGTATGGACAGTTGTATAATCGCAGATTAGAGGTAAAATACAAATTTCATTGAAATTCTACTACTTTAAACTTTAAATGCGTTTTTCTCGAAACCATGTTTTTCAAGACGGGCGTACCTCTAGCGCCTACAATTTTTATCCGATTGACTTGAAATTTTAATTGTAGCTTCAAAACATGATTTTCTAGTGCACATCATAGGATTTTTTCGAAAAATTAAAATTTGACGATTCTACAGCCAATTTTCGAGCGATTTTTTTGATAAAAAATACAACAAAAATTCAAATTGATGCCATTTCTTTTAAAAACAATTTTTCGGCAAAATCCTACGATGTGCACTAGGTTTTGGGCTATATTTTAAGAAAAAATTTTGGTTTTTGTTCTAGGTGCAAAATTGCGATCTGTAGCGCCCGATGCGATCAGCGGAAAGTCAAATGCTTTACTGCAAGAGCTGATACGCCGCCATTTTGTTTTTAAAAAATCTGAAAAAAATTTTTTTACGTAGTTAAAGATATGTACTTTCATATGCACCAAGCCGCTTTTTAATAAATCTTTTCATTCTTTCATAATAAATTCCGAAAAATGACCCTACTTTTTCGGCACACAAGGTGTCATTACCCCTTAAATTGGAACATTTTCTTGAAATCTGTAATACTGAGGAAAATTTGGAACTTAAAGTTGCTTATAGAATGAAACAAGAAAATTTAGATAAAAGTAATCATTTTAATAAGATGAAAGTTTCCAGTTCTAAATCCATCTTTTGCCAGCGTTCATCATCTGCTCTTCAACTTTTAGCACTTGTAAAACAAGATTCCTCTTACATCACAACTGCCTGGTTTGTACGTTTGGTTAATCATTGGTTTGATTTGATGACTTCAAGATATTATACTTTAGCATTAAATAAAAATAATAAAGAAACATATGAAAAGGCTATAGCTCATTTAAAACTAACTATGAGAACATTTTCTGGAATGACTATTGGAAAAGATTTACGATGGAAACCAGTGCAGTGTGGAGTCCTGATTGCTACGACTACTATTTTAGATTTATAAAATATCAAGAATATTTTCTTGATAAAGGAAGATTAAAATTTTTATTGACTGGAAGATTCACACAAGATTTCTTAGAAAATCTTTTTTCTTGTATCAGATTTCGTCAAGCAA
Source organism: Trachymyrmex cornetzi (assembly GCF_001594075.2). NCBI lineage: Eukaryota > Metazoa > Arthropoda > Insecta > Hymenoptera > Formicidae > Trachymyrmex > Trachymyrmex cornetzi. The sequence continues at coordinate 57,431 of NW_017296428.1, read as the reverse complement.
TACTCAATGCTTTGATGTTTAAAAATCTTCTAAAAGCTATTTTAATTGCACAATTTTGTACAATCGAAAGAAGTAGCTATGATACAGACGACGGTGAAATGACTCTTGATTTTTTGACAAATTCACAATGTACAAAATATAACAATCCTGAACTCAATCTTTGTATAGAAATTCCTAGTATGGCTGATGAAAATATTTCCTATTTCTCAATGTGGGAGAGACAAATATTATATGATATGACAGGAAGTACATTAAATAGTGTAAAAAAAGTATATACAATATGTGATACGTGTTACAACGCATTGTTATGGCAGGAGAAAGAGCCACATCCATATGGACTCCTCACAATATTAAATGCTTACAAAGATAATTGTTTAACCCAAGTGTCTGAAGAAGCATTCAAAGCAATATGGAAAGCTGAACTTACATTTAGAATAGTTAGAGAAGATCTCCTGAGAACCGAAAAAGTTAATGTGTATGATACACTTGTACAATCCCTACAATATGTATGGGCATCTATTGTACCCCAATGTCACAACGTAACAACCAAACTATTACGACAATATTTTAGTATGAGATATAAACAGTTCGGACAAATGAAAAGGGAACAACAAAAAAAAGGAACACTTCATACAGTAGCAAAAGTAAAGCCATGCATAATCGGATAAAGTAAAACAAGTTTTTTTTGGTCATGGTAAAAGAATAATACAAATGTAAGTCGCTGTAATGAAATAAAATATATAATAAAATATTGGATAATAAAATCTTGGATATAAGTACAAAAATTCATATAACAATGTATTTATTTTGTTTTCTCCAAAAGAATCACAATACATATTTTTTATATATACAGGGTGCGGCACCAAAATCCGGACAAATCGAACAATTTCTTTAAAGAAAATGTTAATGAAAAATTAAATATTAAAAAAAAATCCTTTTACATGGCACTTGGGGGATCCCTATAGAGCATAATTATTCGATATATCCCCCATTATACTTGAATGACGGCCTCTATTCTCTGTCTGAAGCGTTCGCACGCACGCTGCAATGTAGCACTGTCCATGCCGACGAATGCTGCCTCAATAGCGGTCCTTAATGACGTCACGTTGGCATGCCGAAACTTGTTAGTGACCATTTCTACGCTTCATACATAGTAGTCCAGGGGATTTAAATCTGGGCTGTTGGGAGCCCTTTTGACGACTGCGGGGTTCCTCGTGGTGCGTTCTTTCGAGTGAATCTTCCTCGCTGGCATACTAGAATTTTCGTTGGACTGTTCTGAAGCCGTATATTTTGCCACAACGTCATAAACAGTTGATCTCAGGTATCTAAAAAACCGAATTATTTCAGTTGCTGAGCGCCCAGCGCGAAGGCCTTCGATGATCGCGGCTCTTCGGTTATACTCCGCACTTGGTTTCAACATCGCGGCCATTCTGATAATATGACTGTTTACTAGAAACATTAAGCTTTCTCGGACGCCAACAACAACCACTGGCGGAGGCACAATATAGCGAAATATTTAAATTGAAATTTGTCCGGATTTTGATGCCACACCCTGTACATTAAATATTTAGAATGCTGATATACGATATACATTTCAACATTTTTAATTTTATTTTACAATCTATTTTTTATTTTACAATGATTTCTTTTCTATTCATAAAATCCGAAGATGAATGTAGATTAAAGTACGTTCAAGTTAAGACAAAACATTAAATTAAATATATAAAAAGATTCCTTTGTCTTTCTTTTGTAATAAATTGAATGATCATGTATAATATAAATGTCCATTCGTAAAAGCAAGTCTATATAAGCAAATCAGACTTATCTGCTATTTTGCTTTAAAAAATCTATTATAAATTCAAAATATCAAAATATCAAATATTTTGATTATTTAAACCTAATTTTTTTAATTTTGTCTTATACATTTTATTTTTCTCAGCAATAAAGTTTAATAATTTTTCCTTCCTTTGAATACGAGCTTTTTGGAGTCCAAATTCAACCAATTGTATACCCAATTTTTTTAAAAGTTTCTGTGCTTCCTTTTCCAGTTTTTTTCTCAATGCAAGAAATATGATCCAATATATGTAAAAATTTTGATAGTAAAATATCGTCTTGATAAGCAGATTGCAAAACGTGACACGCATTTTTTACGTAATCTTTTTCACGAAATTGAAGAGAGATAGTTGGAACTGCAGATGATATCAAATGTTTTCGATTGGAATCCTTCCATTGATTTTCGTCAAAATGTAACTAAAATAATAAATATCGGAAAGGAATTCATTAAAAGAATTTCATTTTGCAATATATACTTAAAGATAGCGAAAAGATTACCTCACAAAGATACTTTTCTTCTCCTGGATAATCATCATTAGTATCCTGTATACATTTATTCCACATTATTCTTAACTGTTGATTCTTTGGAAACTTAAACAGATTAAAAAGATTCCTCTCCGAATTTGTGGGACATGATAAAGCAGCGCACTTACAAGTCATTAAAACTACAACAGTAATAATAAACTTATTATTATTAAAAAAAATAAAAACAATTAAAAAAACAAGAAAAATACAATAATTTTAATCAGAAGTTTGAAATGCCTATTACGGTCGACGCTGGATCTTCGTTGCTTAAATCTTTATCCAATTAAGCATGGCTTTACTTTTGCTACTGTATGAAGTGTTCCTTTTTTTTGTTGTTCCCTTTTCATTTGTCCGAACTGTTTATATCTCATACTAAAATATCGTCGTAATAGTTTGGTTGTTACGTTGTGACATTGGGGTACAATAGATGTTGCCCATACATATTGTAGGGATTGTACAAGTGTATCATACACATTAACTTTTTCGGTTCTCAGGAGTCCCCAAAGCTCTGATTGGACGGTTCGTTATTCCCTGTTGCCTGTGCCTATTGCCTGTGTCTATTGTGTTTCCAGCTTAAGACTGGTTAAGAGGATGCTGGAATGAATCAAGGTCGATAAAATCGATTTTGTACCGTCCACTTACGCCCTCTGGAGGCCCAGGGTCTCATTACTTGCATGCGCTATGACTGCTGTGAGCACTCACATTTCCAGCTGTTTCCAGCAGTGATGCACATCTGGCTCCCGAGCACCACGAGAATCAGCCCCACCACTCTCGCTGTCTCGCTCCCTCTCGCGCAGCCGCGAGACAACGAGAGTGGTGAGGCTGATTCTCGTGGTGCCCGGGAGCCAGATGTGCATCAGTGGTTCCAACCGTGCGCCGTTTCCAGTCGCTCGCAAGTTTGCTCACATGTGTGAACATTTAGACAGAACGCAGTCTGAAATATGATTGCGTCCTAATGCCCGTGTCACACTACGGATTGCGAATGCGAATCGGATTGGGATTGCGGATCGTCGGATTTGGATTCTTCGTTCATACTACGGACCATGGTACGGACTACGGATTCAATTTGCAACATATGCTGTATCGCAAATATCGTGTCGTCGACGTTTGCTGTGTACATTCTCTCTCGATAAAACGGTTTTAAAAGTTGCGTCCCGAAATTTGGGACCCATTGTATGAGTTATGATGGTAACATTCACAGGTAACCTAACCACACAAACGATGCTTATTCATCCATCATAAATGGGTCACGTGACCAAACTCGATGTTTTATTGGCTTGGATTACGATTACGGATCGCAAAAATAGAGAGCCGTCTATTCTGTAATCTACAATCCGGATCCGAAACTGCCTTGTCTTGATTGGCTGAGTTCCGACCCGCGATCCGCAATCCCAATCCGATCCGCGTTCGCAATCCGTAGTGTGACACGGGCATAAGTCACATTGTCAATACTAAAAATCTGTAATATATGTGACGTAAAATACAGATTTTACTGACAGTATATACGGTCGTAGCACTTTTCGTTATGGTCCAATGCCATTTTAGGTTACCCAATGTGTCAAAATGTGTCATATGAATACATATATTGCACATATATGTATTGTAACTATGAAATTGCTTCACCGCTTTTTGCTAAAGAGATTAAAGTCTACTGATATACAGGGTCATCGAAAAGTAACGGACTCCCCTAATATCTTCAGTTAGAATGCATTTTGGAGAAAATGTCCAACAGCAAAGTTGTATGGTTTCAAGCGAGGAGTAAGATGATGGCCTTGACTTTGATCTTGACCATGTCCTTTAAGGTCATTTCAAGGTCAACCTTATTTTTTTAAATGGAACCCCCTACATTTTATTGCATATTTTTATAACTTATCCCGAGAGCTTTCCAAAACACAAAATAAAACATTTTTTCATTAAGTATTTTTTGAGTTATAAAGGTTTGAAATTAACAATTTGTTAAGTGGCGTGTGATTCCGGCCAGTTAAGGCAAGAGTGGCGTGTAGGTCCGGCCAGTTAAGGCAAGAGTGGCGTGTGGGTCCGGCCAGTTAAGGCGAATTTCATTCCAGTTGGTCAGCTTGGGCAAAATATTCAATTGTATCAAACAATTCACAACAAATGTTCAAATTGTTGCCCTTCAACAGCCTAGCAATGTGCCAATCTGTTATAAACAGCTGAAACCGCATTCCGGTACGTTTCCGGCGATTTTAATTCTGTCTCTCGAGTTATTCTCCCTCTTAAATCATCTAAATTTTGAGGCTTGGTGGCATACACTTTACTTTTCAAGTAACCCCACAAAAAAAGTCAAGTGGGGTCAAGTCCGGAGACCGAGATAGCCACTCAATATGACCCCTTCGCCCTATCCACCTGTCCTGAAAGACCTCGTTCAAATATTGACGGACAATGACACCATAATGAGGTGGAGCCCCATCATGTTGGAAATAAATTTCATCCATATTTCCACCAGCTATGTCTCGAATAGCTGGAACAATTTGTTCGCAAAGCATGACTGTGTACACCTGTGCTGTCAAATTGCCTTCAATGAAGAAAGGGCCAACTGGTCTACCATCAAGAATACCAGCCCATACGTTAACTTTTTGTGGATATTGGGTATGATTGTCTCTTTTCCAGTGAGGATTAACGTCACTCCAGTATCTACAATTGTGTCTATTTACATTTCCAATCAGCTCAAATGTTGCCTCATCAGAGAAAACAATATTATTAAGTAATAGAGGATCGTCGACAATCATCTCCATCATAAGATCACAAAATTCGATGCGTCTATCAAAATCGTCTTCGGACAACTCTTGGCACAAATGGAGTTTGTATGGATGCCATTTATTCAATTTCAAAATTTTACTGACAGATGCATGACCGATTTCGTGTTCTTGTGCAACGCGATTGATGGAAATATGGGGATTTTCAACGAAAGACTGTAAAACATCTAATTGCCTTATCATTATTTGTTGCTGTTTTACGTCTACTAGATCTTGAGCGACGCTACCAATATCTTCGAAACGTTGAATAGTACTGATTACAGTACTTTTAGAGATCCTATTATTTTCCTTCCGAAAAGTTTCGTTAAATAATCGCGTTACTGTTTTATACCCTCTTTGTTGATCTCCCCATCCTCGCATCATTAACAGTGTTATTCGATCTTTTTCAGAAAGCTCCGCCATTCTTAATTATAGCAAAGAAGAATTAATCAGGTAAGTGATAGGAAATTGATCTAAATAATCAAGTAGAGAAAAAAACTAATTATTAAATGTTGGTCCAATTATTGATTTGTTTATTTCAGCCAGCACTAGCAAAAAGCTCGTTGAGCAACTGAAAATCTAATAGATCAATTAATAATATTTACGAAAAATTTCTGAGCTATTGAAAACAAAAGTGAAGATGTTTGAGAAAATCAATTGAAGCGCAATGGCTTTTGTTACAGAAAAAATTTTTGGGGCTGTTTGTTTTTGTCCACGAAGTAACTGCTGCTCGCTAAGAAGAAGACAGCACTGCATCAAAGAATAAAATCAGTGATCCGTATTGTTTGCTCAAGAGCTCGTACATT
>NW_017296428.1:49385-49877 GCF_001594075.2 Trachymyrmex cornetzi | reverse complement strand
CGAGCGGCAATGAGAGGCCCCTGACGAGGGAGAGCTCCGGCGCCTCGCTGGAGTCCCTCGCCAGGGAGAGCCGAAAGAGGCCGGCCGGGGCGGCGCTGGGGGGCTCCTCGGACTCAGATGGAGAACCGAGGAGGGCCCGGGGGAGGCCCGCCAAGGATCCCGCACACCGCGGTAAATTTACTGCGGAGGCCCGCGCGAGGGGGGCGGAGAAGGCACAGGCGAAAAGGATGAGGCAGGAGCGACGCCTCATCCTGGACCCCGAGGTCCAGCCCGGCTCCGCCTCCGCAAAGCGGGCATTGCAAAGGGCTGAGGATCTCTCGGTCGACCTTGACGCCCAGCCAATAGAGGCGGTGGCCGCAATAGCCACACGCGAGCTGGGCGTCATAGCGAGGTCGGTCGAGAGATCGAGAAATATCAAAGGGGATATCGTGCGGGATCTCTGGACGACCTTTTCCAGTCTCACCGCCGCCCTCAGCTCAGTGCTGAGCAGGG
>NW_017296428.1:41404-42903 GCF_001594075.2 Trachymyrmex cornetzi | reverse complement strand
TTATGATTACTGAAAACTAAATAATATTTTACAAGATATTTTACATTTTGTGTCAAAAAATTGTTAACTTCAAACCTTTATAACTCAAAAAGTGCTTAATGAAAAAATGTTTTATTATAGTATTTTGAAAAGCCCTCGAGATAAGCTATAAAAATATGCAATAAAATGTAGGGGGTTTCATTTAAAAAAATAAGATTGACCTTGAAATGACCTTAAAGGACATGGTCAAGATCAAAGTCAATGTCATTATCTTACTCCTCGCTTGAAACCATACAACTTTGCTATTGGACATTTTCTCCAAAATGCATTCTAACTGAAGATATTAGGGGGGTCCGATACTTTTCGATGACCCTGTATATAGTATATATTAGTAATTCAAGATTGAATTATTATAAGCAACGAAGATCCAGCTTCGACCGTAATAGGCATTTCAAATTTCTGGTATTGATTGTGTTTCTTACATATACGGTCAAAAAATAAATATATTGTAAAAAATAAAAATTATCCAAATTAAAAAAGTAAGTTTAATAATAAATATCGAGTACACGCGTGTGTGTATGTTAGACTGTTAAAAAAGACATAAAATGTAATGTACTTTTAAATTACAAAAATTAAATTTTATGTCTTTTTTAACAGTGTAGTAGAAAATTTATTGATCGGAAAATGTAAATAAATCGTTAGCATTTCCCAATCAATATTGCAATATAAAATTAAATTTATCAATTAAAAAATAATACCAATTTGAGAGTCCAAAAATCATAAGCAACTTTGGAAATATTTTTTACGAAATAATGGAAGTAATGAAAAGTTTGTTTTAAGACTTGTACAGCTCAATCTCTTAGGAACAAAATCGTATATTACCCTTCTTGTTTTTACAAAATTGTGGAGCCGTTTTAAAGACTGCCTTTATCAAATCGGCGTTGTGGGGATGTGTCATTTGGTTCGACTGGAAGCAAAAAACGAAAAATTGTTTTCACATAATATTTACTAAAAAAGTATATACGAATACTTCGAGATATTCATTTTTATATGAAAATGAAGAATGTTTGAAAAAAAGTCATTTTTTAGTCACAAAACTTTTTTATTAAATATTCGTCATTTTCATAAAAATTAATATTTGCAAGTATCCCTTAGCATTCCTTTAGTAAATATGTAGAAAAAAAATATTTGGTTTCTTGTACCTATTCCAACCGAGTGATCCCCGCAATGTCAATTTGACAATAGGACAATTAGTGAAACAGCACCAGTGTCACAATTGTGTTAAAAGAAAAATAATAATAAATATAAGATTTTTATTCCCAAAGAATTATAGGGTAGACCGCGGAGTAAAGGTCCCCGGGGAAAAAGGTCCACCCCTTGTATCTCGATAATAAGGCATTCACTAGAAAATTCCACCACACGTTCGTCAACTAAGAGTAAGAATCTTATGTCACACAGTTCGTTACTGCCTAATAACCGTCAGGAAACTTGCACGGATGTGCCCATGTGTTTGAGAGCCA
>NW_017296428.1:40936-41261 GCF_001594075.2 Trachymyrmex cornetzi | reverse complement strand
TAGTTTTTTAATAACAATGCCGCAAAGTTTACGTGACTTGTTGGGGTAAAAGTGCCATGGTTGCTCTGTATTCGTTAATGTTGATTCTATAACAAGTCGATAATCCTAAGTCGATAATCTTATCAATGAAGTTGACCAATAATCAACATTATGAAACGTTACCGATTACTTTCGATTATCGACTCATTATAGAATTAGCACTAGTGGTGTTCGTTACGCAGAGAGACAGGTAAATTATTCAGAATGCGACTTTCATCTTCGATTTCGATGAAATTAGGCTTATTCGACGCGTTTATATTACTGTAATAATGATGACGAATGATTT
>NW_017296428.1:39700-40616 GCF_001594075.2 Trachymyrmex cornetzi | reverse complement strand
TCTAGTATATACCTATTTTTATCTCTGAAAATAGTTCAAACGTAATATATTAGTATTGGTACTTTTTACCCCATTATGTGGAACTTCTTACCCCACATATGGGGTAAGAAGTGACGAATGACTTCCTCTGTAAAATTTACGATATATTTGTAATGAAGGGTATATATGCATACTTTCTTGCATGTATTTTATAGTTAAAGGACTCTAGTTTCGAAAAATATCAACACGATCTGTGTGAGTTAAATATTCTTTATTTTATAGCAAAAAATGTCAAAAGTGGACTTTTACTCCCCGGTCTACCCTACTGCAAACGCATTAAAACAAATTTTGTTTTATTTTTATTGTTTTTCCAAAAAAAACAATTTCCCAGAGTAATTTATAATTTTAGATTCAAGATGGTCTAACCCTTTAATTGTTAAATTTAATTTCATTATAACATACTTCTAAAATTAAAAGAAGTACATATTGGCCAAGAGTGGATACTTTCACACTCACAAATTTTTATGTTGCGTATTTCGTAGAAGTACTATAATAATATCTAATACACTTCACTTTATTCCGATTAATATTTAAAACATATAGGAAAATAGAGGAAGAGAGATATTTTGAACATAGCTCGTTGCATCGATAACCCGAGATTCTTGAGAATAAGAGAACACGAGAGCGTTCATCGTGTGGATTCTATACCGTACTAGTAAACGTCAAACTCAATTAATCGATGCGTAAATAAAGTGTGCCTTCCAACAAGCGACACAGTGCGACGCAGTGATCATGTCATCTTTGTTTAACCCTTCCACCACACACGGGGTCCCAGGGACCCCAGTCCCGGTTCGCGCTTCGATTTGACCACCTTAATATTTGAAACGGGACTTGTGGCGCCCTCTATCGGTTATTCGACACTACTAGAAGCAGATCG
>NW_017296428.1:35065-39639 GCF_001594075.2 Trachymyrmex cornetzi | reverse complement strand
TAGAAAAGGTCATTTTTTCCATTTTTTCTTTCACATTTCCTATTTTTTTTAACAATGTTAAAAATTTTTTTAATTTTTTTCGACTATTCTACCTTTTTACTTATACATTCAAGAACATCCATGAATTTTGCCAATTTAAAATAGTCAAAATTGCTGCCGCAATCGCCGCTCTAGCCATTGGGGTCCAGTAGACCCCATGTGTGGTGGATGATTGAAATAGGAGGTGTGTGGTAGAAGGGTTAACATTGACAAACAACAAGGATATAATGATCCATTGTGTCACACCGTGTCATTTGTGTCGCTTGTTGGAAGGCACACAAAATGTGCAGACAGTACGATGATAGTCCCACGCGAAAATCCTGTTTTTCCCTTTTTTCCTCCTTAATATACTTTTGTGATGTAAGTAGTTCAATTAATTATATGTATAAGGTGTCAAATAATATATTTTCGTTTAACAATTGCTATTATTCGTGTACCTTAAAATCAACAATTGTAGGAAAAATAATGATTCTACATGTATGGTATGTATTCGACTTAAATCGATGAAAGATTTATATATAAAAAAAACATGTTTAATCATGTTGCGTTTATGACAAATAAGCTTCGTGTCGATCAATATTTTGTATAAAATATTTCTTTCTATCACATCCGCATTTTAAATTCTGTTAATGAACAAAATTTCGAAAACAAGATTACTAATAATATAAATAAAGATGACACCAATATAATTTTGTAGTGCACAATTGAAAGCCTTCGTATGTTGTGTAATTTCAAAATAATTTTTATTTGCTTATTGAAAAGCGAATCGGTTTTTTTCCTACAGCTATTACTTGAGAATTACGCATACGAATAATTTCAAAAATTATACAAAAATACATTTGACCTAATACTACTAATTTAAGTACTTATTTCCGATCTCACACCTACGCGCTCGACCACGCCAATTTCTTACGGATCGAATTTATGATCGCGCTACATAATAGCACAAACGGAAAATCATAAACAATTAATCTCTTGTCAACTACCGCGTTTATAATATTTTGGATTAATGGGAGGGGTATATGATTATTACAATTTATTAAAACTTATATGTTATCTAGAACGTCCTCATGCCTCTTGATACACGCCTGACGCGGCTAACGCCGAGAGGTCGAGAAAGCATATTTCGGTCGTTCGGCCGGCTCGCTTGAGGGAAACAGCAAGGTTCTCTCTCGCTCTCAGCGCGCCGACAAGGCAAGCAATAAGAACATAGCGCAAAAAGGACAGAGCGATATAGTCGGCACGCTTCTAACTAACCAAGTCACACGGACACGGGCTCATGCTTGTGCTGCTATCGGTAGCACCAGGCCGCCGACCAGTGGCGCTGATCGCGTGCTGCAAGTAAAGTCACTAGATTGATAAAGTACTGCAAACTCGCATCTTATTTAGTCGCAAAACGCGGCCATTTCAAATTCACGCATTTGTATATACGTACTTTATTTGTGAAAATGAAGCTGTCGAGTATGTAAATCAATGTTGTTGAATTGTAATTAGTTTATTTATGACCAAAGAGTATGTAGGAATGCTTAATTTATATGTTCTTTAGTTTAATATGGATTTATTTGTTGTAGGAGTTTTGTGCGTAAAAGTGCACGAAGGGTACGTGTAAGTACAGTTCGGAACTGTTCAGGGGCTCTATTCTTGAAAAGAAACGTATACGAAAGTCTAGGAAAATACTATAGTATATGTAACGTATACTGTAGCATTTCCCTAGACTTTCGTATACGTTTCTTTTCAAGAATAGAGCCCCAGGAACACAGAAGTACACGTCGCACGTGTGATTACTGCATGAGCTCGAGCATTTTTAAGATATTATTCGGCCGGGGTAAATGTGTTTTTGCCTTGGCCCGAGTTATTTCAGTATTTTTTAAAAGTCGCTGACTACAATCGTTGATTTAGCCACACATAGATTTTGAGGGTTACCAAGTGATATAACTTCCATTTATTTCTTTATATCAAGATTCTATTTCCTCGTCTGACTAGCTGATCGTTGTCGTACCGAAAAAAGAAGATATATCACCGAAAGAAGACATAAATTTTATAAGAGGTAAATGTTGAGTCTCATTCATTGTTTGTAAGAATTTACTGATTAGATTGCATATAAGTAAAGCCTGATTCTCCTCTCTCTCTCTCTCTCTCTCTCCCCCTCCCCCCTCTCTTTCTCTCTCTCAAGTCTCCCTTAGCCCGGATCTACAAAAGATTTTTAAGCTTTGAAGCTCTGGATTTGCTAATAAAAAGTATTTTACTAACTGATTAATCAAAAAATGCTCCGAAGCATTCATATCATCAAATGGACCATAGCGTTAAGTATTCCTCACTAAAGTATAAGGTTACAAGCAGAATAAAGTAAATAATTATGACGGTCAAATTGTTCTTTTTTATAGTACTTGTGAATTATAGTATACGATCATAATAATTATTATACTACTTGTACATCGTGTTCCTATTAGGCCTATTCTTTTTGGCTGAATTTTTACACCAGTTCATCTTTCTTCCTTTTCTCTCCAAGAGAAGAGGAAAGGAAAAAAGATGAATAGGTGCAAAAGTTCAGACCTATAGATAGACAATATTTTTGTCTTCATTGCAGATATCATTATTATTCCCAAGATTTCTGTAGCAGTCAAGAGATTTATATCAGATAGAATAGCTAGTAGGCATGCAAGTCCAAAAAGGGGAAAGAGAAATATAAACTTTAGGAAAAGAAGCAATATATTTGTAGGTAAGCTCCTTATAGATTGCTAAATTGCATTATAATAATATTATGCCATGTTTTATATATATCTCTGTATTTCTTACAAGTTACAAGTCTTTTGTACAAGTTACAAGTAGAGTTCCTCTAGTAAGAGTTACTCATGCATGTCCGCCCCACAGGAAACATGAATATGAGACAGAAAGTTTGTTCATATTGCATGCTTCAACATGTTCCTATCATAGCTCCTACTCACTCTAACAAACGCGTTGAAGTGAGTAGAAGCTGTGCTAGGAGCATGTTGGAGCATACGACACAAAACCTAGAGTGAGAAAACAAGTATTTTCTCTGTCTTACTATTGTTGCCTGAATATGGTGGAACCAATAAAAAAGTCATCACTCGTTTCCTAAAGGTTTTTACTAGAGGAACTCTAGTTACAAGTAAGTAACTCTAGTCACAATTGTTTTCGACTATATGGCCTTATATGCTATTATATAACTCGTCTTAAATCTGATCCATAAACAACGTTTAAGATTTATAATCTTTAATCAAGAATCTTTAACGAATCTTTAACAAGAATAAGAAAACTAAAAAAAATAGTTCTTGAAATCTTAAAGGCCTCTTTCACCAACTCCGATTAACTTAATCGGTCGATTAGTTCATCGGAATTGACCAATCTCACTTGTCATTTTGTTTGACGATAGATGCGATTGGTCAATTCCGATGGACTAATCGACCGATTAAGTTAATCGGTGTTGGTGAAAGAGGCCCTTACAATCATTTATAACCATTTTCAATAAAATTCAAAATATAAATGAATGACGTATCAACAATAACAATATTAAAAGTAATGTATCTCTTATTGATTTTAAAAATCTATTAGCTGTATAAATTTTTTCGATCATTCTTCAATTTTTTGTTAACTGAATAAGAGTACAATATCGAATCTTTAAATTATAAATACTGAGATACTTTATGCTAAAAAAAAAACAATATTTTCTTTAATAAAATTGCATCCAACAACAAATTCTTTGGGCAGAAAGTATCACGTCTTGTACTCCATGGGCACAAATTTTGAAACACCCTCTATATACTTATATATTAATATATTTTTCTGTTTTTGTTTATAGATTCTTTTATTGCAACACTTCTACTGCTGTGCACAGAGGCTTTAACAGTTTTGTTATATTTACTTTTTAATGAAAAATGTATTCGTGCTATAACAAAATGTTTAACAAGCTTATTAATGATGTCATGGCATGATGGAACAAAGTCTGTTGGACAATTACGAAGAAATATTTCTATAAAATCTGTAATTTTTAGTTCATTTGAGATTAAATATATTTCATGTTTTCGGAAGAATAACTCACACTTATACATAACATTGAATATGTCCATACTTGGAAATGTCAATACATTTTCTTTATACTCTCTTAACTTGGAATATAAACTTAATTTATTATTAGGATCGTAAGTAGTAACAAGAGTGTCAAAACAAGCATTGCAATGTTTATAGTTTTTCTTTATTTTACTTATTAATCCACCTATTAAATGATATAATGAACTTTTTATTGTATCACTTAAATCCGTCTCATTTCTAGTTAATGTCTGATACATTTCTTCATCACACAAATCATGTTCTAAACTGTTCAGAAATTGTGTCTCTACAGATATTTCATTTTGTGAGTCTAATTTTTTTATTTCGTTGCAATATGTAATAAGATGCTCAGATTCATTAACAGAATAATTGCTACGATTCATATTACTTTGGAATTGCGATAGACAAACAAGGCTTAATGTTTGTTTAAATTCACGTGCATCTGGAACAGCTTTTCTTCCTCGAAT
>NW_017296428.1:22445-26241 GCF_001594075.2 Trachymyrmex cornetzi | reverse complement strand
CCGCTGCTGCCTCCATCATTTCCCGATTGATGCGCCGCGTGACCCATCTCGGGAATCTCCTCATCACCATCCTTCCCGTCTCCATGCCCGTCAGCGAGGCTCCCACGTCCATTAAAATGTAACGATGATCCGATAGGGATTCCAACTCGGTCGCGACACGCCAGCCAGTGATCTTCCTGGCTGCGATTAGCGTTGCCATCGTGACATCCACGACAGATGTTCCACGGGGATGTGGGCTCATATCCGCTGTTAATGAGTTGCAATCCCCTTATCCCCATCCAGTCCAGAAGGATATCACCCCTCCTGTTCGGCCGTCCCGAGTCCCAGGCCTGCGCTCTGGCGTTCAGGTCTCCAACCACTATTGTCGGATGATCCTTACGCAGCACATCCTGCAATTTTTCGTCCATTTCATCCAGGTCGTGAACAAACTCGTCGTGTCTGAGGCTGGAGGGAAAGTAGCACGAGACCACCGTCACGTCCCCCCAGTCCACAGCCACGAATCTCACTCCTCTGCACCGGGGTACGCACGGTATTCCGGCGCCACCCCAGTGCCAGGTTATCCCTGCGGACGGTGGTTCGTCCGCGGACACGAGCCACTTACCATTGTCTGATATGCGGGCAGGTTCCGCCACTGCGACCAATCCGACGCCCATTTCCTCAGAGACCTTTCCTATGAGGTCCTGAGAGGGCCTCGACCTGTTAACGTTTATCTGGGCTAACCTGGCCATTACTGGTTTCCATAGCCTCTGCTCTCGCAGACCCAGAAACCTGGGCCCCCCGATCGGCCCCCTCGTTCACGTCCACTGTTCCTGTCACACTGTGTTCTTCACTTCGCGGTAGCTGTCCCCTTCCGTTGTACGGTACGCACGACACTGATCCTGCCCTATGTCCCGCGTCCATTCCCCTCGCAGCACACACTGGGCATCTCGGCGCAGATCGACACCCAAATGCCTTATGTCCATCGCTTCCCCCGCACTGAAAGCACCATGCCGACCTGTCGACGGTGCTTAGGCAGTTGGCTCTAGTGTGCCCCACCGCAAGACACCGGAAGCACTGCAGCCTCCTCTTTGCTAGTGGGACAACTTTCGCCATTGTCCATCCAACTCTCAACTTGCCACTGCTGAGCAGCAGGTTCGCTCCCGACAGCGGGCATTGTACCCATATGGTGTTCAGTCCACCCCTGCCTTGTCTAGATGGGCCCGCTCTTATGCTTCCGACAGGCACTTTCCCGCACTCGGACACCGCCGCTATCACTTCCTCCACCGTGGCTGATTGATCCACGTCGACCAACCTGACCTCGGCTCGCTGCACGGGGCGAATAACGCTCACTTTATTTCCATACTCGCTCTCAGCGATAACTCAGGCGGTCGACAAGCGCCTCTGCCTTCGCACCCGCCTCTTCACCACCCGGGATTTCGATCAACAAACCCCCAGCCTGGGTCTTTCGTATCCGAGTGTTGGATATCTCCAGCTCCTCCAAGGATATCCCATCCCTCGCCATTCTCATGACGTCTGCATACGTCGGCGTGGAGTTGCCTCCTGTCTCCTCGCATCTCAGTAGTACCGCTGCAGTCCTATGGGCTCGAAATCGCGAGTCCCCCCCCGCCAGTCGCGCCGATATTTTCCTTACTGTCCGGGTTGTAGCTCCAGTTCGTCCTCCTGGGACTTCGCCGGTTGCTGCCTTCACCGTCCTGCTTGGGTTTTTGTCCCTCCTAGGGCGGGGAACTTTTTCCGGCGCCGCCTCCCGCCGGCCTTCTGTTTCCGAGGCTATCTTCCCTCTCTCCTTCCTCCTAGCCCTTTTTAGTGCCTTCTTACTTTTGGCCTTCGTCCATGGTTCCCCTTCTGATGGGTAATCTCGTCCTGGGGATAGCGAGCTGTTTCTCCTATGCGTTTCCCCAGCTCTTACCGCCCTGCTACTGTTCCTTTGCTCCTCTTGAGTTCTCTCTCTCGCACTCGTCACAATTCTGCCAGTGACGTCCACACTCGTGCGCACTCTCGACCTCTCTTCTATCCTTCTTTGTACGCCTCCTAACATCGGCCTATACACCGGTGGTAGGAGGGCCTCACTCGTCTCGTCCGTCTCGGTTTGGACCAATTCCTGATTTTTCTTCTTCCGCGTCGTCGGTGCCGAAAGTTCGCCAGCTATCTCCTCCTCTAGCTGCGAGTGACTTACTCTCTCGAGTCCAGGTCTTCCGCGCTCTTCTTTATCCCTGAGATCCTGTACAGTTCGAGTAAGGGTCTCTACCTGGTCCTTTAAGGCAGTTTTCTCCCTTCTCAAAATGTCCAACTCTCTTCTCAGCTTAAAGACTTCTCTCTCTAGGGCGAGATTACTAGATCTCACCTCGTCCACGGGTCCCGCGCTTTTAGCAATATCCGAGGCGAGTCTCTGTATGGCGATCTTTGCCACGTTCACCCCAACCTTCATTTGTCGACGCAGATCCCCCTTCATGGTCTGCGTCTTTCTTTCCGCTTCCCCCGCCATGTCTAATACTCTCAATGTTTCCACCATTATTGATTTGGGGGACATCTGGGGGAAGAGTTCCGTCACCTCTTCAATCGCATCCTTTTGTTTGGAGGACAGCCTGTCGTCGAGTTGGCACTCCACTAGGCCCTTCCTCTTCTTCATGCCATGGCCGGCTTTTTTCGCTATTTGGAAGAAGTCCTCTCAGTCCCACTCGTCATCCTCTAGTTCCAATCGCTTAGAAGAAATCCTCGACAGCGCGTGTGACCCTGGCGCGTTACTCCCTTTAGGCTTACGTCCTCTCTTCTTGCCTTTGCGCGGTATCTCCTCGAATGATGACTCAGTATTTTCTGTTTCTGTCATCGACATGGATTCCAAGGTACCCCTGCTATAGGGGCCGCTGTCCCCCGTGTCGCTCGTTACAGCCGTACAGTCAATCGTCTTCTTTTTCATCGGTACGATATCCCCCATAGGCGTACCCGCTGAGCTTTCAGCCACTGGAGAGTCTATTATTTCTCCACCAACCACCCTAATCCTTGTTTCCTTAGGGTATTTAACCTCGACGCTTCTTGTCATCTTGGGCCTCAGGCTTCTCCTCGCCCCCATGGCCATGTCCGGCTTTGTTACTTCCTTGGTTGGTCCACCCTGGTTGATGTCCTCCATCCCTGTCCTTACCAGCAGCAGTCGGAGTTCCTTATTACTTCCTCTCTTTCTCTGAAGTTTCGGAGTCTCCGTCTCTGCGACCTCTCCATCCTTAGTCGGTGTCCCTTCCATCCTTGCCGCTTTCTCTGCCTCCTCTTCATTTGTCCGGCCGGTCATATCCGCCGTGGAGCCCGTCGGCCACTCCACGGTTTGCCCCTGGCTTGAGCCTCCCGGGCCCGAAGCCTCGGGAGTCGATCGCCCGGGAGCGGGGACACTACCCCCGGGAGACCGGTGCAGGCATCCGAGTTCCTGCAAGTTTTTTTTCTTTCCTGTGTCCATTTCCATTTCTTATATGGTTGTCGACGAAGTCTTCCGGCCGCGGAGCTCGCCGACCTACTCCGCGGTTCGCCTTCCACCACTCCCTTCCTTCCTGACACCCACCAAGCGGGTTCTCTTCCGCAGCAGCGTAGGGAATACACAGCAAAACGCCACTAAGGCGCTAACCCACACGCTGCTGTGGTGCCTCGTTCGCAGCTTACATGGGTCTCGTGTATCCAGTTGCCGCAGGTGGTTGCACTCCTCTCTCCCACACAACGAGTTACTTCCCGGCGTGTCCTTTCGCGTAACCGTCCCTTTTTTTTTCGCGCCGACCTCTCTCTCCACTCCCGGCTGTGACCCTCCCGTGCACCCATC
>NW_017296428.1:21468-21822 GCF_001594075.2 Trachymyrmex cornetzi | reverse complement strand
CCGAGGAGTGTGGGAGGCCCTTGGGACGCCGGACCCTTGCGTACAGAGTCCCTCTATTTAACGAGGAACTCCGTACTGTGGAGTATTGGCACCCGGGGCCCCCAGAGAGAGCCCCGGGTGAGTCCCCGTGCCACGACAAGGCTCTCCACTCACGGGGGAGCCGGATGTAGGTTATGCACAGCATTGCCAACCTCCGCACTATTAAAAATCGTACCAACAATACAAAATTATCGTATTTTGATTAAAATTATCGTACATTTTTTTTTGTTAGATAGATATACATATTTATTAGGTCTGTTCGCGTTGCTTGCACTTTTTGCATTCAGCATCTTCGCTTTCTCTTTTTTTAACGCC
>NW_017296428.1:17548-17797 GCF_001594075.2 Trachymyrmex cornetzi | reverse complement strand
ACCCCCCTCAAAAGATAGATTTTTTGAAAAATATTTTGACGTGTTTCGGCGTTTTTAGAAAATTTTTTTTTCTTTCAAGTTATTAGCCCGGTCCGCGACTTAATGGACACCCTGTATATCTATCTCATTTTAAGTAAAAATTTTTGGGTTTCAAGCAACGCAAACAGATCTATATTGAATAGATATATTTTTTAATGAAAAAAAATAACAATACTGAATATTTGTAAATATTTATTTTTAAAATTAAAG
>NW_017296428.1:16131-17409 GCF_001594075.2 Trachymyrmex cornetzi | reverse complement strand
CATTAATATTCACCGATAAAACCTGGTGTGTGGTGCATGCTCTCTACTTTTGTTGTTATTATCAAGCCACATATAAATCTACAATTTATAAGTCTTCTTCGTTATACATAAATTATATAAATTATAAAACACTAGAGAAAATTTTTTAAAATTTTAAGTACATAAATATTTACTTAACTTTGGTTATATGTAATAGGAACTATATAGGAAACATAAACACTAGAAAATATTTTTTTTTAATTATTACATACGTAAATCATTTTGGTTATATAGAAAAAAAAACAATAAGGAATAACTTTTAACCTTTTGAGGACGGGACTGGCCAGTATACTGACCAAGTGACCGCTCACAAACGACCCTAATCTAATATATTATTGTATATCTTACCATTTAAATTTTAAACAAAGTTAGTTCTTGTTTCAATTCTCTGAAGCGGATTGGACTCTAATTTTTTAATAAAAAGTGTACTTTTCATGCCATTAACAGATGTGAGATGAATCAGAAGGGACGCGATTTCACTGACCATATACCGTTCTATATGTGCGACTATGTATTTCTCCTTAGGGGCACCTTAGGTGCGTTCCGTATCGCGCATGATGCGCATGATACATCCATTGTCCTTGTTTAACATTTGGTGAGCAACAAGGATAAACGACGCATTATGCGCATCATGCGAGAAACGGAACGCACCCCTTGTTTGATCATGTTGTGATTGTCCAATGTCCACCAGCTAATCCTAACCTAACCTAACCTAACGACCAATGCCTAGGAATTTTATTCGCTCTAGCGCTGTGGCTGATGGCGCCTATTTGACCAGTCGGTAAAACATTGTCAACGGTTATCATCGAAGAGTGTTCTCTTAAAATTTAATCAAAATTGCCAAATTATCGTACTTTTACGTACGATCTCACTCTTTGGATCGTACATCGTACAAAGATCTATATTATCGTATTTGTACGATCAAGATCGTACGGTTGGCAACGCTGGTTATGCATATAGCCCGTGTATAACGGCCATATTTCACGAACTGCTTCGGAAATAGCCGAAGCTGGCCGAATGTGACGTATGCTTGTTGCCTGCGCAGTGGTCTACCACCGGACGAGCATACCCTTGTCTTTATACCATGAGCAAGAAGACTAGAACCAGAAGAGTCAACTCGCGTGGTGGGGGTGAGTCAAAAAGCGTCACCCGCTGCTTACCCCCAACCCCTGTTGAGGACGATGCTCAGTAGCTCACTGCGCATCGTCCCCACCCTGTTGGGGACGATGCTCAGTAGTT
>NW_017296428.1:13964-15466 GCF_001594075.2 Trachymyrmex cornetzi | reverse complement strand
CGAGGAATTAACCTGGATGCAGTGGGATCAGCCAACTTCTGAAACCTATGTATCAAGAATGCTTGAAATTTTAAACAAAAGCATAATTTCTTTTTCGAAGTATAAAATTTAAAAAACTATTCTAAAAATTAATTGTTTTATAAGATTCGTTTGCTGAAATAAATGTAACTGTAATAAGCCCTCAATATTGTTGCGAAACAATTAATAATGAAATCGTATATAATCAAATTACATATGAAACGTGAAATCATTGGCGATAAGTACCGTGTGTTAATAGTGCCACATTTGTATCGGAATATTGCTGAAAACTTATAAAGTTTTAACACTCAATCAATTGTATAAACGTATGATTTTTTGGAAATATATATCATGGAATTAATAAATGCATAAATAATCAAACAGAAACAAAGTACGTTGACATGCGCAGTCACGAATTGAAACCGACTATGTAGAGCAACCGAGAGGATGAAGCGCAAGAGTGGGGGGGTGTCGTTCGTTTCCACTTCTTGCCTCACCCCCACTACCGCTTTTACGCCGAGTTGACTCTCCTGGTTCTAGTCTTCTTGACCATGAGTATACGTGGGTCGTCTGAAAAGTTTTGAGCCTCATCATGAAGATGGCGTTACTCGTCGAAGCCGTTCTGGTATTATAATCGTGATACTTACGAAAGATATCTGTGACAATTGTGGCCATTTTGGACGTTTAGTTCTTGTTTGACAACCATTTGTGTCGTCATTTTGTAAAAATGGATAAAATTGAATATTGTGCTATAATTAATTTCTTGCATTTGAAAGGCAATACGTCTACGCAAATTAAAGTCAAGTTAGACGCTGTTTACGCAGGGACTCTGCCCCATCATTTGCCGCCGTGAAAAGATGGGTAGCTGAATTTAAACGTGGTCGTACCAGCTGATGATGAGCGTTCGGGACGACCAACAACTGCGACCACCACCGATAACATCGAAGAAATTCATCAAATGATAATGGACAACGGTCGAATTAAGATTAGGGAGATAGCAGAGGCTATTGGCATATCAAAAGCAGGGACCCGGACCGAACCGAAATCGGAACCGAAAACCGTTTCGGAACCCTTTTTTTTAGTGAATTGAAACCGAAACCGTATCCAAATTTTGTATAATTTATAATACCGAAACCGTAACCGAACTGGTAAAATTTTATGGTTTTTTTCGGTTCCTTTTTCAGTTCTTAATTTTTAATCTTTATCCTTGTTCTTAATCTTTATTCTGCCCGTTCCTTCGTTCAAATAACCAATATTCAATCCAATATTACCATCACCATCTCTCTTAATAACCAGAATGTAAATACCTCCAACACCTCATATGATATAAGAATTCTGGCGGGATTGCGAGACATATTTAATGTAAACTTTTTTTAAGATACTAGCATTTCTTTTATTTAGATCTTCCTCACCAACATGTTGCAAGAATTTATTCTAAGTCATGAAATTCAAGAATACATATGTAGACTTTATGTAATAAGTAA
>NW_017296428.1:12724-13550 GCF_001594075.2 Trachymyrmex cornetzi | reverse complement strand
TTAACCGCGCGTTGGGTGCCGCGCTTGCTCACTCTGGATCAAAAACGCATTCGAATGAACATTTTTAAGGCCCTGTTGAAGCGGTTTAAGCGAAACGAGTCGGATTTTTTGCGTTGATTAATAACGGTTGATGAAACTTGAGTCCACCACTTCACTCCTGAAACGAAAGAACAATCAAAACAGTGGACTGCGAAGGGTGAACCTGCTCCGAAGAAAGCGAAGACGGTTTTATCGGCGGGAAAGGTGATGGCGACTGTTTTTTGGGACAGTCATGCAATAGTGTTGATCGACTATCTTGAAAAAGGTAAAACAATAACATGGACGTACTACGCATCATTTCTTGACAAGCTGAAGGCAGAAATTGCGAAAAAACGATCGCATTTGAAAAAAAAGAAAGTGCTGTTCCATGAAGATAACGCACCGTCTCGCACTTTGGCGGTCGTTATGGCAAAAATTCACGAATTGCGGTTCGAATTAATTGACCATCCACCGTATTCACCAGATCTGGCCCCCAGCGACTTTTTTCTGTTTCCTAGGCCCAAAGTTTGGCTCGAAGGGCAGAAATTTTCATCGAACGAGGAGATCATCGCATCCGTAGACGCCTATTTTGCAAAGCAAGACGCTCAGTATTATTTAAAGGGATTAAATGGGCGGGAGCATCGCTGAAAAAAATGTATCGACTTAAAAAGAGACTATGTGGAAAAATAAAATTGAATTTAACCGAAAAATTACTTGTTTCTATGTAAGGGCCTGAGCACAATAGAGGAACAGGAATTAGATATTAAGGCTCCTGACTACTCAGCCAAGAACTCTGCGTTGACGGTGG
>NW_017296428.1:11747-12056 GCF_001594075.2 Trachymyrmex cornetzi | reverse complement strand
AAATTCTCAGTACTTTATGAGAAGAAAATAAATAATTTTTGTCTGTTGCAGTTTTTCTGTAAAGTTGATGGTATTTGAGTAAAAAATTATTTAAGACAAATATTTTGCAATTTTTAGTAATTAATATCTTGTTAACTATTGCGAAAATGGCAAAATGGTAGAGGACTTTTCGACTCAGTTTAATCCGCTCTATGAATACAAAAGTGATTGGCAAAAAAGATCGGGATACCCTGTACAAGATACGCCGAGCGGCCGAGAAGATACATTTTCGGTTTTCGGTCGCTTGTAACGAGCTACTAGCAGAGAAAG
>NW_017296428.1:10388-11500 GCF_001594075.2 Trachymyrmex cornetzi | reverse complement strand
GCCACACCACGATAAATGGCCGAACTTATAGGCGTGGAAAAGTGACATTTTGACCAGTTTTGACGACGAAATTTGTGCACGGTGCCATTTCGTTATTATTTGCTGAATTGTGAAAATGTGACTTGTCTCGTACTTATCAAAGTCTTAATTTTTGATAAAAACTAAAGTTATCTTGAAATTTTATACGTAAAAGTGTATATTTCACTCTTTTCAACAGCTGTTAAACCATATGTTTCTGCCAGAATATAGCCTCACTTTACGAGTCTTTTACGACCATTTACTGACTATCAAGGGAAAAAAGGACAGTTTTCATCGATTTTTACAAGTGTTTTAAAGCGAACCCATCGTTTAATTTCATCCAAATTGTCTCTGTTTACAAATGGCATCGTGCGTAAATTAACGTGTCATTCCTCGCTTCTGACGTCACGATTCCAACATGGCCGTCGCGACTACTCAGGGGCCTTAAGATTTCAACCTATCAGAAACTAATTACATCGGAATACACGGTTTCCGATAGGTTGAAATCTTAATATCTAATTCTTGTTCCTCTATTGTGCGCAGGCCCTTAGGCTCAAAACTTTTCAGATGACCCTCGTACACGAATACGCAAGTATAAGTATTTTTGAGGAGATTGTCCGTTTTCAACTCGTTTTTCCGCTGACAAACGACAAACGTATACGCGAGTATTTTTCAGTGAATCGTCCGTTTTCAATACTCGTTTTTCTTATTATTATTGTATGAATTTTATTTTTATTTTGACAATTAATTTATCAATGGTTATATATAACTGTAATATATTTACGCTTGCGCGTGTTGTGTGTGTGTGCATACACATCAGAGTTCTAGTTTAATCTATCACGTCCCATAATTATTTTTGGGATTAGGGTAATCACATTAAATATAAAATATATTTAGAAAAAACTGTTTAATTTGATATGATCTTCCTAATCTGCATGCAAAAGTATTAAGATAGACTTATCAAAATATTAAGGATGTTCTCCGACTGCAGTTGTGCTCAACCTAAAGTTTACTCGCGTCCACGCAATCGCTCCTACACACAGAAAATATTAGTTGAGTACCACCGTGTGCGCAGAAGTGTAAAAATGATCCTA
>NW_017296428.1:7330-10002 GCF_001594075.2 Trachymyrmex cornetzi | reverse complement strand
TTCTATGTTAAACGTTTCAACTTTGAAGTGGAATATCTCGATTTTTAATCCCGCAACAAGTACTGAGCTTCAAAGTATATGTTCAGAACACTAAAACAAGCTTTTTCTGTAAGTTTCAGAAAAATCTAAAGAAAATGGATTTTTCGGAAAACGTCCTTAATAGTTTATGAGATATATGACACTTTATTCAGGTATAAATGTTTCATGAACTATTTTTAACAGTTGTACTTTAATATTTTTATGCACAGAATAATGAATTAAATCAATTGGTTAATCATTCGAAATCAAAATATGTAAATGTTAATGTCTAATGTCTTTTTGAGATGTGCGTGCGTGCGTGCGTGCGTGCGTGCGTGCGTGCGTTTATATATATCTGGATATATATAACATTACATATATGTATATAACTCATATACAATGTATTAAATATAATTACCCTGTTAGAAATGTTCTTAAATTTCATTACATTTTAAATTACACAATTTGAAATTAATTTCATCACATTACATCAAATTTAATATATTTATAATTAAAAAGTATATATGTGTACATATACATAAAATTTAATGTATTTTTCATGAAAATTTATGAAATTTAATGTACTTTTCATAAAATTTTATTAACAGTACATTAAATTTCATCAATTTAACACGTTCATTACATTTAAATAAAACTACTGTAACTTAATTTTCGGTTAAATCATTCATTACTTTTAATTCCGTTCATAACCACGAGTTTCATTTACATGTAAAGGAAGCTCGTGGTTACATTTCTAATAGTGTACTATATAATAATTATAATCTTTCATATAAAGGTGCAGCCACAACAGAAGGAATAAGGAATTAGTAATAAGGAATAAATATTTCAACCTATCAGATATCGGATACATCGGAATACACGGTTTCTGATAGGTTGGAATCCTTATTCTTTATTCCTAATTCCTTATTCCTTCTATTGTGGCCGCACTATAAGAGGTAAGTAAGCGAATATCGACATAGGAGTTGTCTGGCTCAGTGGAAAAATGGTTCGTAGAGCAGACTTGGAGACCAGACCTCGGTTCGAATCTCGACAGGAGCGGAGCTGATTTTCTCGTGCTATTGGTTATGCCTTACGACGAATAATTTCCAGTGGTGAAAACGTGCAATGTGAGTGACGAGTGCTAAATGAGTATTTTGCATTCGTATAAGTTTTTTCACTCAAATTTACGTTTTTACCACTCAAAAATACTCGTAATGTATACGTTTTTACCACTCAGATATACTCGTGTCCTGCATGAGTGTAATCCGTTTTAACCACTCATTTTTACGGAAAAGTTCTTGTTTGCGACCTAAAAATGGAGTCATACTCACTAAATAAAATGCACGTTTTCACCGGGGTGATCCCGATTGATTACGGCTCGATTGGACACCATCAATCACAGCGACCGGTACTTAGGAGCTTTGTAATCTCAAGCGCTGTGAGTGGCTCGTGTCTAATTGAGACGTGTCCAATTGGGTGCCACCCGGTTTCACCATTCAAATTAACTGTTCGCGCGGGCTAAAAACGGGCTAAAAACGGTGAAAAATTTTTATAAGGGATTCTATCTTGTGGAGTCCTTATACAGATAAGATGGCCTTCTTTAAGGAGATCTAATAGCCCTTCTACAATAAGCCGCAAGTCAGAAGTACTAAGCGATCTTAAGTCATAATCGGTTAATTTGGCCAATAGCCAACTTGAACGACTTGGATAAGACTCGTTAAGACTTCTGACGTTCTGACTTACAGCTTATTGTAGAAGGCCTATTAAACGCTATCTTGAGACAGGACTATGAATACCGGCCAGAGGGCTGCATTAGCGTCTTAAGACATCTTAAGATCGAACTTAAGGCGATCTTAAATGGGGTGATCCCGATTGACCACGGCTCGATTGGACACCACCAATCACAGCGACCGGTGCTTAGGAGCTTTGTAGTCTCAAGCGCTGTGAGTGGCTCGTGTCCAATTGAGCCGTGTCCAACTGGGTGCCACCTATCTTAAATATAAGAAACGACTATGAATACCGCCCTTAGTCGCTATATTGATTCCGGTGACGCGAACGTAACAGTGTTGTTAGACGGGCCGGATTTCTGACGCATGCTCGTCCAACGTAGCTTCAGTAACGTACCGGTCACTAATAAATAGGAGATCATTAGTCGCCTATGTAAAATTTTTTCAAAAATGTTGAAAATTTTAATATATTTTACATATTTTACATATGTAAATATATATAGAAATATATTATATACATTTATATGTATGTATACATATGTAAAATATGTAAAATATATTAAAATTTTCAACATTTTTAAAAAAAATTTACATAGGCGACTAATGATCTCTTATTTATCTAAAGCCGGGAGCACATAGAAAAACGTATGCGTTATGCAGAAATTTGTGTTGCGGCCTTAAGCGAGGAGCACAGACTCTCGCATAACGCATAACACGTAATGCATAAGAATATGTACCAATCGAAGTTCTCCGTTTCTTTCCCTTCTATGTAATAGAGAACTCTGGTTGGTTCAATTTCTTACGTGTTATGCGTTATGCAAGAGTCTGTGCTCTCCGCTTTAACCATGAGACGTACCATAAGAATTAGCCAATCACAGTCGAGAATTCTTTTGAACTCTTAATTCTGATTGGCTGATACTTACGATA
>NW_017296428.1:5662-6673 GCF_001594075.2 Trachymyrmex cornetzi | reverse complement strand
AAATGTGTGCAAGACAGAGAGGTCCTCGGATCTCTCTATCCTATAGCCAATCAACACGCAGAAAAAGCTTGTCGTACAACAAAAACGCACAAATGAAATATCGTCCTAATACAGTGAATGATATCCTAGTTGTTTGATAATGTACGAAGATGACATGATCACTGTCACACTGTGTCGCTTTCTAAAAAGCAACAACAATGTGTCAATAGATACATGTATACATAGCACGTATATTTATAGCTGCTCCTTGATGAATACAAATATAATATTACTGATGTATATTCTTATGTACAACATTAGAATAATGCATCTTTATCGTAATTATGTGAATATACGCACATTAGATATAGACATTACACATGCTGACTATTCATATATTCTGTATATCTATTTATACATAATATTAGAATTTTATGTATATCGTATAATGTGTGTGTATGTATACATACAGTTTAATTTTATTATGACATAAAGAGACATTAGTAAATATGAAGTACAGTTACATTTTATATAATAATGTGTGCACATACGAGGTGTGAGCACGTCAAAAATTTTGAAATTAGAGTGTACACAGCGCGCGAAATTCAAAAAGTAAGGTGACTTTTTGAATTTCGCGCGCTCTGTACACTCTAATTTCAAAATTTTTTTTTTGTTGTGTTGGTACACTCGTCACGATCATATGTTCACAGTTTTGACTATATAGCATGTGTTGTTTTTATGTGAGAGGCATAAAGGTTAGACTCGTGTTTGCGTGCTCGGCGATTTTTTGCTGTTGAAAATAATGGAGCAGAGAGTTTGTATTAATTTTTGTGTAAAAAATGGTATAAAGTGTTCAAAAACTCTTGAAATGTTGACAGTGGCGTACGATGAGTCAACTTTGAGCAAAAAAAATATTTATAAATGGTATAAGTTATTCCAAGAGGGCCGAGAAAATGTTAACGATGAACCTCGCTCTGGACGCCCCAGCACGTCAAAAACCGACGAAAATGTTCAGGAAGTGAAAGAAATTGT
>NW_017296428.1:4711-5279 GCF_001594075.2 Trachymyrmex cornetzi | reverse complement strand
CGCTGGCACAAGTGCATTGTATCAGAGGGGGATTATTTTGAAGGGGATAACATAATTTTGGATGAATAAATGAATATTTTTTTATAAAAATGAAAAATCATCTTACTTTTTGATCACACCTCGTATACACACATAGATCAGTGTACACAAAATATTATTCTATTATTGCATATAGATGCATAAGTGATACATATGTAATTCTAGAATAATACTTTTTGTGTAAGCATTTGTACATTATAATACGCATAAAATGTAATGGTATATATTCACTAACATATCTTCTTACACAGTTATATACAGTTATATGTTAGAATTAAACTGAATGTGACAAATAGAGATACAAATTTCTCATGCTCGGATATTCACGCAGATATATTTACACGAAATATTAGAATTTTCTGAGTATTATAATATGTGTCTATGTATGTATGTATGCATGTATATAATTCTATATATATAAATAATAAATATAAGTATATATACGAAGGTCGTCTGAAAGTTTTGAGCCTCATCATGAAGATGGTGTTACTCGTCAAAGCCATTCTGGTATTATAATCGTGATACTTAC
>NW_017296428.1:0-3380 GCF_001594075.2 Trachymyrmex cornetzi | reverse complement strand
ACACATTATAATACAGAGACATGTGAGTGAATATTAGAATGATATTTTATGTGCATTATTATGTACGCACATTACAAAACATAAAATGTATTTCTAATTCATGTCCACTATGTCTGTTTAGATGTATTGAAAATATAAAATGCACATAAAATTCCATTTAAACAGACATAGTGAATATGAATTAGAAATACATTTTATGTTTTGTAATGTGTGTATATAATAATGCATATAAAACATAATTCTAATATTCACTCACATGTCTCTATATTATAATGTGTGTCTGTATGTGTGTGTTACGTCCGAGGTTCCGCATGCATGGAACCTGAGGGGGTGAACGTAACGCGAACCACCGTATCGTCAGTCCCAGCTCCGGACCGCAAGGGAGCTAAGGGGAGGGACCGGCTCAACGGGAGGCACTTCACTCCGTTCTTTGGCCACTTGGTAGAGCCGGGGGTTCGAGGGAGGACGAAGCGGAAGCCTCTCTCGAGATCGACGCTCCGCTAAGTGCCGCTCGAGGCAAATGCACAGGCTAAAGGCCGGGAAACTAGGTCAGTGTGCCGTAAGGGTACACTTCTATCCTAGATGGGCCAGTGCGTTCGATGCCCTTATTTTCGGCCTTGGAAGTAAATCCAAAGGGTCGGGGATTGGACTAAGTGCAATCTTGGTGTTACGATTAAAAATACGAGGAGATGTTTCTCGAAATAAATCAAAACGAGTTTAATTAATATAAAATATAATTAAGAATTAGAATTTTTAATACATGATGGATATATAGGTGTGTATATAAAGATACATATATATATATATACAGTGACCGGCATAATAAAGTGACCACCCATGTATTATTTATAAAATATCTTAAAACTAAAGTTTTTAATGAAAAAGTATCCTATTATCTTGTGTTCTTGAAAAGGTGATTACCATACCAAAGGTTTTTTCACAAAAATTACATGAATATTTGCATTAACACGCAATTACAACTTTATTTAACAAAACATACATTTTCATATATGACAAAAAAAAGTGACCACTGAATAAATCTGAATTTATACATAAAGAAAAATTAAATTTAGTATTTAGTATGGCCTCCTTTGGCCTGAATGACTGCCGCCAACCGTCTGGGCATACTTTCGACCAGATTATGTAGATGATTGGGATCGACACTTTCCCAGGCTCGTTGTAGCATATGAAAATAATTATTTTTGTTTGTGACTTCAGTTTTATTCACATTTCTGTCTAAAATCGACCATAAATTTTCGATGGGATTTAAACCTGGGGACTGCGGAGGCCAATCAAGCAGTTTTATACGATTGGAGGTAAAAAACTTCTTTGTCTTTTTGGCGGTATGCTTGGGATCGTTATCCTGTTGAAAAATAAAATTGTTCTCCAAGCCTAATTGGGTCAACGAAACTTCCAAATTCTCACTTAAAATATCAGTGTAAGTGTCAGCAGTCATAATTCCATCGATTTTTACCAATTGACCCACGCCTTCCCAAGAAAAACATCCCCATACCATAATATTACCTCCGCCATGTTTTACAGTTTTCTGGAGATATCGGTCTCGAAGCTCCTTGCCAGCTTTTCGCCACACACGAAGCCGTTGTTTGCGTCCAAAAAGTTCAAACTTACTTTCGTCCGACCACAAAACTTGTTTCCAGAAGTTCACGGGTTTATTTGCATATTTTTTGGCAAATTCGAGACGCTTTTTCTTGTTTTTTTTATTAATCAAGGGGCGCTTACGTGCGAAACGGCTTTGTAGATTTACTTCACGTAGTCTTCTACGCACTGTCCGGTCGGATATGGATAACTGGAGAGATTCACGTAGATTCCTGATAGTTATACTTGGATCTTTCTTCACCATTCGTATGATATTTGCATCGTCACGCCAAGTTGTGCTTCGCGTTCTACCTCTTCCAGACTGATCAGCCACCGTTGCAGTAATCAAAAACTTCTTATACAGTTTTTGGACAGCACTTTTGCTAACCTCATATTTCTGAGCAATCTTCCGCTGCGAAACGCCGCGTTTACAATCTTTTATAATCAGATTACGGATCTGATAAGAAATTGGCCAACCAGCCATATTCACTACTTTTCAATTACTGATGCGCCTTATTCGAAATGTAAATAAACAACAGGTATAGCCACAGGTCGCCATTTGTTTACATTTTCCGTGTCATACATCGAGGATTTACAACGAGACTAAACGAAGACGCCCGAAATTGTTGATCGGTCACTTTTTTTTGTCATATATGAAAATGTTTGTTTTGTTAAATAAAGTTGTAATTGCGTGTTAATGCAAATATTCATGTAATTTTTGTGAAAAAACCTTTGGTATGGTAATCACCTTTTCAAGAACACAAGATAATAGGATACTTTTTCATTAAAAACTTTAGTTTTAAGATATTTTTGTGTGTATGTATAATAATAACAGTGAGAGTGTGATAATTTAGATTTAGGGAGGAAGGGAATATTCAAAAAAGGGAGTTAGATTTTCAGCCGGGATGGTAAATGGATGTGGGCAACCTTCTAAATATACGATGGCAGGTTGGGAGGTGTTGGGAGGAGCAGTCACCCAGAAATCAAGGAGGTCTTCTATGGATGTGATGTAATGAAAGGTTTGGGAGGGGAGAAGGGTAGCTTGATCGGTGAAGGTGAGAATTTCGGGATCGAGATCAGAGTGAAGGGCTGGGATCTGTGGATCGAGAGTCTCATCAGGTGAAATAGGTAAGGGTGGTCGTGGTGAATATGAGACTTCGAGTGGAGGAGAAAATAAAGAGAGGAAAGAGGGTACCGTGAGTGTCTCTGTCGGAGCGTTCGGCGTCGGAGGGTGAGTAATATAGGGTTGGGCCGCGGTCCTGGTTCGGATAACAGTTCCACGCGACTTTACGAAACGTATCACGCTGCGGCGTGGAGATGGAGAAGCGGTGGACCCGTTAGAGCGCACTGCAATATCATTTTGTAGGTAAGCGAAAAATTATTACTCAGTTTTCAGAACAACTGAAAAAAAAAGGAAAACTAAACGCGAAAACCGAGACCGACTACGGGCTTTAAATACGATGAGGAGGAAGAGAAAAGAAAGAACAATAAAAAAAAGGAAAGAAAAGAAACAAGGTCTATTGACTTACTGGTCGGTGAAGTCTGCTGAGTCTGGTGACGAGGCTTCGGAAACCTTGTGGTCGGCTATGTAGTGGAGACCTCGGGGCTTCGAGTCACTGACTCTAATACTTATTTCAATTAATAATAATGGAGTCACCCGAGACTCAGACTCGATCTATTTTATATGAGCTGGGTAACTTCTTTCGACCAACCTTGAGAACTGTACTGTGAAGCTCTCAGCAAGAAGACGGTAGCAAAGACAAAAGAAGACTAAAAAGCCGAGA
>NW_017296427.1:53217-53422 GCF_001594075.2 Trachymyrmex cornetzi | reverse complement strand
TCCCGTCAGGCAATTGTTGTCGTTGCGCGCTCGTATTAAAATCAACTCGTGACGAGCGTTGATCACCACGCGCCTGTAATCTTCGCAGAATCCCAGCAACACGTAGAGCGGTATACAGAAATTAAAGTATCCAGCCTGAGTAGTCTGCGCGTCCCAGCCGGCATTCCGCAGAATCACGCTTCTGTCGGACGACACTGTTACATAG
>NW_017296427.1:50722-51250 GCF_001594075.2 Trachymyrmex cornetzi | reverse complement strand
GAGATATAGTCCGCGTCCGTATTTGTACGGAGCGAGATACAATCCGCGGCCCTGTTCCATCGCGCGATCATGACGTTGTAGCTCTTCGAGCTGACGTCGCGCGGCTTTGTTGTCGTTCACCGCTTTCGCCACGCTGGCCGCTCCACCGATCAAGGACCCGAGAGCGCCCAGCATTGGCAGAAACGGTAACGCGCCGCCACGTTTCGCCGTCGGAAGTATCCGCTTTTTCGTAGCCTTTTTCCTCGTCGTCTTCTTCGGTTTCATACCCATGCTGATCTTGGTCTTGGCTTTCATCGTTGCCCAGACGGCTGCAGCGGCGGCTCTCTCGCTCAGAGCCGAATCTCTCGCGACGACGCGTCCTAACGCTTTGTCGGCGAGTACCTTGTCCGCCGCGTGTCTATCGGTGAGATCGTTGCTCCGAGAGTACGCAATGTCGTGATCTCGGCACGCCGCGTCCAGTGAATTTATGCCCGCGTCACCTCTGGCTAGCCGCTTCGTCAGCCGAGTGCCCGGACCGTAAAACTGATA
>NW_017296427.1:48498-49218 GCF_001594075.2 Trachymyrmex cornetzi | reverse complement strand
GCCCACTGGGCCAACAGTACGTCGAGGCTGTTCTGCGGGGAGACAAACGGAAGAACGATTACGTGTACGGCGTTTACCTACACAAGGATGGACTGATGTTTGGCAATAAACGTTTCGACGTGGATGACGCGGACAATATAATTATCGACGACGTACGATACGCCGGTACACCCGGTCTTTACGAATTGATTTTCAAGAGAATTCCCGACGATGCTCTCTACACGGAAGACGATATGAACAAGTACAAGAGCATGCTGCTGGTGACGAACGCGCACAAACACAAGCATGATTCGCAGGGCCGATTATTGAGCAACAGCGGATACAAGTACAAACATATAATCGCGCCGCTGATGTCGATGACATCCAAGAAACAGAGTAAGAAATCTGGAAAGGGATTACCTCGCGCAATGACGCTAAACGACAACGCGATCGATTACGTGCACTGGGATGATTCCAACGAGCTGGTAGATCGTCTACAATTGCTCGACGCTTCGCACCGAGCGGGCAACAACGCTCACGACAACGAGATGCTGTCCATTATCGAGGAACTTCGCGAAGCCGGTCTTATTATAAATTAAATCGCCTATCGACGAAACGAGTCAGTCGAGTAGCGTCAGCGAGAAACGATACATTTTTTTTTTTGCACCTTGTGTAGGTATTACACGTCGAATCATGAAAAAGAGAAAAGTTGGCGCCGAGAGACGCCGACTCGTCGAGGAA
>NW_017296427.1:47000-48182 GCF_001594075.2 Trachymyrmex cornetzi | reverse complement strand
CCACGTATTCGACGTTGAAAGCGTCAGTGGTCGAGCGGTTCAATCGTACTCTCAAGAACGACATGTGGAAGATGTTTACACTCAACGGCAATTACAAGTGGGTCGACGAGCTGCCGCGTCTCGTGTCAAATTACAACGCGCGCAAGCATCGCACCATCGGCATGCGACCCGCCGACGTAACTCCCGCGATCGCCGAAAAACTCTTGGACACGGTGTACAGTGCGATAAAAATCGCTGGTCCGGCAAAATTCAAAGTTGGCGATTCGGTACGCGTGAACAAATACAAGATGGTTTTTGAGAAGGGTTACACGCCAAATTGGACCACCGAGGTGTTTACGATCATTAAAGTGCAGCGTACCAATCCCGTAACCTATCTACTTGAGGACTATCGTGGAAAATCCATCGCTGGAGCGTTCTACGAGCACGAGTTGCATCGCGCTACTCATCCGGACGTGTATCTCGTGGAGAAAGTACTACGCAGGAAAAGAGACAGGGTGTACGTCAAGTGGCTGGGATTCGATGGATCGCACAATTCATGGATACATAAAAACAACGTTGTTTGAATTTCAAGGAATGATCCGTGTATTTTTTATTCTACATATAAAAAATATATCTACATATGTATATAAACGTGTAAAATATTTTTTTTTATTATCCTTTCCATCTTCGTTTGAAGTATATATAAAATACTTATAAATGTACGATACACGAAATGAAAAATAATAGTAATATATATATAATTGGTACTGCAAAAGTATAATAGTAATACATATATATAAATGTAAAAAGCATACATAAAGTGAAACTTAAAATAGTAATACATATATAAATGTAAAAAAAAAATATACATAAATTGAAACTTAAGGTAATATACAATAGTATATAATACGTAAAAATAATAGTAAAAAATAATACGTATAAATGTAAAAAAAATATACATAAATTGAAACTTAAGGTAATGATAATATATAATAGTAATACATATAAATGTAAAAAAATATACATAAAGTAAAACTTAAGGTAATACACAATAGTAATACATGAAGCATAATACGTAAAAATAATAATAGTAGTAAAAAATAATAGTAATACATAATAGCAACATATACTACATATAATACATACATTACAAAGGTATCCGCCAATGCCCCCATGGTAACGTCTCCGTCGAGTCGGGTACGA
>NW_017296427.1:44547-45986 GCF_001594075.2 Trachymyrmex cornetzi | reverse complement strand
TTTGATGTTCCAGAGCCATGTTTCGGTACATCAACGATCAAACCCATCTTCGTTTTAAAATCTCGTTGAATCTGAAGTTTCTTTTCCTTCATGAGCTCTTTATCAGCACCTTTTGCTGCCCATTTTTTTATCTCCAACCGATACGCAATATGCAATAAACATTCCATGAAGCGTATCCATGCATGTAAAGTTGACAACCCAAACTGATAATTATCAGACGTTGCCAACTTACTTCGCATTTCTAGGCATCTTGGAATATTGTTCATTTCCGAATGATTAGCTTTGCAGATATAGCACGTACTCGAAGATTTTGTTTCAGAGAGAGCTTGGCAGACTTTTCCATCGACCATTGTAGGGTATAACTTAAAAGAAATCTTCTTGAAGTGGTCTTCCACATTTTACACTTTCTAAGCTACTCGTAAAATAAGATCGCAACCAATCAGTATTTTTGGTTTCAAAACTTTCTCGATTGTAAAAAGATGCCTTTAATTTCCTGTTAAAAGCAGGTAAGAAATAGCGAGAAATTTTGTCTCGTACACCATCGATGCATTCATCATTTACACCCTGTTTTGTGCATATGTAGTGAACCAAAGAATCGATATTTGCCTCTTTGTCAGAAAGCAAAATGTCGGATAACTCCTTGTTCTGAATCATACAGCTGCTCATCGTACAAATTAAGTCAAATAACCGGTTGGTGAAAATCCGGGAAGAATTTTTTTATCGTATCAGGTACGGATGCAAAGAGTGAATATATATAAAACACATAAAATCGTTAATCGGATGGAAAGTCTCTCGGCAATAATCAAACCAAAAAAGACTCCTTACAAATCACAAGAATTATACTTGGCGTAATATTAACTGCGCTTGACTCCTATTGCCCGTGTCCATCTCAATTGTCTCTCGGCAACTTGTACTTGGCGAAGTACATTTTGAAAGCGAGAAAGTTTGTATCTCTAGTGTCTTCTTTTTTTTTATATGTAGATGTAACTTTTAAAAACATTTATTAAGCAAAAAAAATTGATGCAGAAAAATTTGGCGAGTACGCATTGCAGACAGCTAAATTGTATGTGAAGCACTATTATTGGTATTACATGCCGTCTTCAGTGCACAAAATACTAATTCATGGAGCAGATGTAATCGGCTCATCTACCCATCGGCCAATTGTCGGAAGAAGCGCAAGAAGCACGAAACAAAGATTTCAAACGGTTCAGGGAATACAATACGCGAAAATGCAGTCGACTAGCGACCAATATAGATCTTGCGCACAAATTGCTCATTTCTTCAGATCCCGTAATCGGTAGCCTTAGGCACGCAGCACTTTCCAAAGACAATACGGTTGATGAAGAAGCGCGGTCTCTACTGAGCAATTAATTTGACAGACACGCTAAATTAATCGGTCCTTTTCAGGGCCATATGATGTGCGAAATCCAATCGGCTAC
>NW_017296427.1:42869-44429 GCF_001594075.2 Trachymyrmex cornetzi | reverse complement strand
TCGCCATATTGGATCCGCCATTTTGAATTCTTAAAATCTGATATCAAATTGGTAATCAGCGACCGCAAAAACCCCCGAGTAACGAGTTTCAACCTATTTCCTTTAATTCTTCAAAAATCGTCCGCCATATTGGATCCGCCATTTTGAATTTCCAAAAGCCGATATCAGATTCGTAATCAGCGACCCCAACAACCTACGAATATTGTTGTCGCATAGAAAAATTAAAAATAAAAGTGTGAAAATCGCGATTTTGTTTATAGAGGTGTTTATATATTTACAATTTACCTATTTTTTTATCGGGCGTACACAACTTTTTTTTCAAATCGGCTTGGAGGAATCTGTTAAGAATTTTATCAGTTTTAATTTAAAAATAAAATTATGACATTCGGTCTTATGGTTCGACCGGAATATTAATTTGATTATGAGCTCGTCCTCCGATCCCCACTGTGCGACGTATCGTTTGTCGTCGTATGGACTCAGAGCGATTTTCGATTCGGATATCGTGTATACCTCGTGTAATTTTGATCGTATACACGACTGACGATGAGTCATTTCAATTTCATCGTTCAAACACCGCGTATAATCGTCGAATATTATCGTTCGCGCTACGACGTTACTCTTTACACCTTTCACCTTTTTTGTGTCCTTCTTGCCGTCCACCCGCACCGCGTATATTTTCGCTCTGAGTTCAACGAATTCGGTCATTATCATACCGTTGTTCTCGTCCTTCATCAAACCGGGTACTTTTTTGTTCGCGAGAGGCATACCGTACGCGTTGTCCACCGGATAATCGCTTGTGTCGAATCTAGCGATATCGCGTTTCATAGTCTCGTAAACGTCCTCGCATTCTAGACGGTATATAAGACTGTCCGTGTCCGTGTACATAATTTTACATTTGGCTTGAAACATCGGTGACATGTACTCGTGGTGAAATTCGTACACGCAGACCTTTGATATGTCTAGTATACACATACCCACGTAAATCGGCTTGTTGAATTTCACCTCGAGTTTGCGCAGTTCGACGGCGATTAGATTCTCCGCGAAGACGCTGCGGCTGTGGAAATTCGGTTTCGCGATCATTGCATACGGCTCCGCGCCGTATCGTCCATCCCATTTTGTTAATAATTTTACGTCTACATGATTGCGCACATTCTCCATGGTCTTGCCGAATACCGCGTTGTTCATTAATTTATATAAATTTTTTTCAAACTCATTCTTCGCTAAAGTTCTAAATTTTGTATTCAGTTCGATGTAATCGCGGAGCCATGGAGATTGAACGAATTGTAATACCTGGATCTTTGTTACGCGGAGCCCGTGACGAGTACATTGCTGCAGGTTACGATAGTGGATGACGTAACGCTTCTTATCGTACAGCGTCGCTAGAAGTTTATCTTCGCGCTTGCCTGGCGGCTTATCGCGCGTTGGGCAGAACGGTAGGTCAGTGTGTCGGTCGTGCAGACGCTGTGGATACTCGAGATCGACCTCGAGAATATAACCGGTAGGCGAATCCGGAGCGATCGCGCTCACGTCAATGTTTGCGACGTCTTCGACCCATCGAAA
>NW_017296427.1:41927-42766 GCF_001594075.2 Trachymyrmex cornetzi | reverse complement strand
GCCTGCGCGTATCTGCCGGAACATTGACTGAGGCCACCGCGTATACCGCGCTCGATGAACATGACCATATCAATGTCGGTGAGCAACTCGAATCTTACGCGCGTATATTTTAGCATGGCGTCCCACATGAAACCTGGCAGTGTATAAGAATGCGCGGGATCGAGGCCGTAACTCGCGACACAACTATTTCGGAAATTTTCGAAAATGTCGGCTAATAACAAGACATCGGTTTTTAAGTACAGATCGCTGTACTCGCCGAGCGTTCGGATGGAGAATCGCTGCCATACGTTCACGGCGTGAGCGTAATCGCTCTCGGATACTGTATCGCCCGTCAATGAACTATAAAATGATTCGCGAGATGGCAAGCATCGCTCATTTAATTTATCGACGCAGTCAACGTACTCGTACGGGAATACACCTTTTCGCGTGAGTAATTCAAATTCTTCGTCCGATAACGTTGTAAATTCGGAACGTACAATTTTTAATTTGTCTTTATCGAGATACGACGCCAATTTTTCTAAACTTGTGCTGAGAAATTTGAAAGACTCAATAAATCTTAATTTTACGCAATTTTTCTGAAAATGATTTTCATTTTTGTCTGGTGCTATCGATATGTTTCGTGAATGATATGTAATTTTCTTTCGTAATCGGTAATACATCTACATTTCCGTCGTACGCGGTAGCTATTTCTTTGATTATGAAATGAGCGTCGTACCCCGACAAGTTGTGAAATATAATCGGAATATACATTGAATTTTTATAATTTAAATTGCAATTTGAATGTGCCGGACCGCGGTATCTACCGGTTAAGTGGCAATGATCGCGAACCCGCGTATCGT
>NW_017296427.1:41327-41824 GCF_001594075.2 Trachymyrmex cornetzi | reverse complement strand
ACGCGATGCGCTAAACTTCTGAGTTCCTCGGTGAACCACGCGACGCAATCGTTACCGCGACGAAAACGATATTTCGACAACGCGTCATCGTACGAGCAGCGCACGTAGTAGCCCACACTACATACCTTGTGCCGCTGATATGTGTACGACGCATCTTCCTTGTCGGGCTCCGTTTTCTGTAGGACGCACTCCAGGTCGGCGTAGACGACGAACGGCACACGTTCCTGATTGCGATGGTTTTCAAATTCGAGCCATCTGTCGTCCTCGCTCGGAAGGCTGATGGCGCAGTCATTCATCTTCTGACAGTCCTGGCTGTGGATCTGCAACCTTTCTCTCGATCCAAAATAGTGAAGACACCTGTAAATAAAAAACAAAAATTATAACTATTACCATTATTTTTTATTAGTAAGATGGAAAACAATTTTTTATGTGTGTACTTACCGATCGCAGAAATATTTCTTGCGCTCCTTTCTTGTCAGTTGCGATCTCACGAGGCG
>NW_017296427.1:40824-41071 GCF_001594075.2 Trachymyrmex cornetzi | reverse complement strand
GGGGTACAGAGCGGCGACCACTGACCACGCGAAGCACGCATTGTCCATGGATTTCACACTGATCACCGCTCGTTTCATCACAATTTCCCGCGGCACCTTGAAGTGACATCCTGCGTGTATGGGATTCAGTTTGTTCACATTCACTACCAAATTGAGGATTCGCGACAGCACCCACCCACTGTCACGTTCCTGAAACTCTTCGAGCGACGCTAATGTGGGCTCGATGACGCGCGTCACGTACCACTCG
>NW_017296427.1:38966-40629 GCF_001594075.2 Trachymyrmex cornetzi | reverse complement strand
CCGCGCCCGTCACTATACGGCTCTCGAACGCGGCTTCGATCTCTCGCCATACGAAAGACTGCTCGTTGTCACTCGCGTGCCCTCCGCTACCCGCGTACTCGCCACCAACGTGCACGAAACGTCGCTCTAATTGCGACTTTGCACCCGCGAGTCGTGCGATCCTCGCCACCGCGGATTGTCTATGTCCAACGGCGAGGCGCGGACGTTTGGCACGACAAAGTTCTTCGAGCCGCTCAATGCACTCGTCGCATCGTTGCAGCCACGAGAAGCACTCCACCAGAGTAGCGACCTGATCGCACTGCTCCAGTAGTTCCCGTTCCACTCGCTCGTGATTTTCCATGTCTTTTTTCAGTCTTTAAATCACGTCACACTTTTCCACAGAGCATTTGCACTCTTACACGGAGCACTGAATAGTTTTTCAATGTGTGCAGAGTGGGCACACGCTGCGTGGAAATACAGTGTACATCGTATCTTCGCATATCGAGCACTGGTCGATACCTGGTGTATAGTGAGATCAGTCTCGATGCTTTCTGACGAGATACATTCCTTCAGCGTCAATATTCCGCACAGAAATCTCGCCTTGGAGCTTCCTGATGAGATACATTCCTTCAGCGCCGATATTCCGCAAAGAATTCTTCCAATACTTGTAATTCGGCGGAGAAACCATGCATTGTGTACATATTGCTACATCGTCACCACCTCTTGTTCTGTAATAACAATTGATTATGCAGTGATCTGTATAAATGTTCAATGCTTCGATTTCCGAAGGCTGCACAAATTTCACTACACGATCTATATTGCCATCGTCTAAACGAACAAGACATTCAGTATCGTTGGACGACTTTTCAATAGTTTTTTCATGTGTGCAGAATGGACACACGTTGCATGGGTATACAATGTACATTTTTTCTCCACATTCATGGCACGACCACCTGAAGTCTAGTGCATAGAAAGAACATTCTTTGTGATTCCTGACAAGATACATTCCTTTATCGACAATATTCCGCAACTCAATCATGCACATTGCACAGTAGATAGGAGCATCATTGCACCTCTCTGTATAATAACAGCTGATTATACAGTGCTTAGTACGGCTGGTCAATGCACGGATTTTTGAAGATTGCACAAATTTCTCAGCATGATCTGCATTGTTGTCACTCACATCAGCACGACACTCGGTATCGTCCACCATGTCCTCAAATTCCACTTCCATCGCTTCAAATACCTTGGCCGTATTTACCCCATCCATGTCCTCAACGTTCGCACGATGGTCAGCCATATTTTCCACATTCATGTTTTTTTTGCTCACAATGTCATTCACAATACTGTTCACAATGTCATTCACAATGTCATTCACAATACTGTTCACCTACATCGTCCATGTCCTCACCGTTTCCAATGTTCTCGTCGAACTCTACACCGTCTATGTCTTCAATATTCCCGATATTTTGAAATTCTACATTGTCCATGTCCTCATCCATATTTGCACTATTACACTTATCACAATCGATTCGTTAATTGTACAGGGCACCAACTGAGGTACCGCGCGCTGATGACCCATTATATATTCCATTTGAAATTTCTTTGTCCCTTTGTCTATCCTCTATTGGGTCGCAGCATCGGCGATGTGTCACCTATCATTTTTTAGAAAAAATCGCTATCG
>NW_017296427.1:36515-38790 GCF_001594075.2 Trachymyrmex cornetzi | reverse complement strand
GGGCCTTCCTTCGCCTACGGTTCCCCCGCGCCCCGCACCCCCCTCAGAGCTCCCGAGTTAGAACCGCCCTAGTATACCTACTTGTATGGTTGTGAGAGTACTTTATAACTATAATAAAAAAATTTTTTTTAATTATTTATTTATTGTATACCCCCACTCTCCACTCTTATTTTCAAAAATATTCAAATTTTTTATATGACGAAAATTAAAGGGAATTTTACGCTGAAAACAACGGTGTACATTTAAATCATGTTCCGATAAACTATTTTTCAGATGTGAACGAAAAATTCTCTTTTTACGCTCTCCATACATATTCGTACCGCGTTGAGAGTACAAGATACCGTTCAATGAATACTTGGGAATTGATAAAAAATATACTTCGGAACTAACATGTCTTATCTTCCGACAATTTATTTCAAGACAGATGCCATTAATAATTGAAGAATAATATCTGGAGGCACTGGTAGTGTCTCGGCGTTAAGCTACGCGCAGCGTCACTACCGTGGCTACTTTACGCGAGCCGGCGAGTTGCGGCAGATCGAGATTATCGGATTTCAGTAAGGGCTGAACCGATCAAGTTCTAAGTATGCTCAATCGATTGCAACCGCTCGGGATATATAATGAAAATGTTTTTATTTTTTCCAGGGATGAGAAGTAACTCGTTACTTGTAACGAAGTTACAGTTAGAGTTACTTTTTTTCAGTAACTGTAACTTAACTTCGTTACTTTCTTTCCATCTGTAATTATAACTTAACTTAGTTACATCTTTTAAGTAACTAGTAACTAATTTAATAATTACTTTCATAGTTATTTTATATATTTTAAACTTATTTGTCAATTTAGTGTGCGGTAGTGTCCACTTGGCGCTACAAATACTTCGAAACATTTGATTAATCAGAAGAAAGAAATTTAATTAAAACGTTCAATGAACTCTTGTACCTGTTTGGTCTATAATAAATGTTTGGATCTAATGGAATCCGCCAATCAAATGCTAGAGCGCTCAGTGAAGAGTTGACCATTTTGGATTAGTGCTGGAATTTATTTGCAACTTTTAGCCGAATATAAAAAGAATTTTTTTTACAAAAAACATTGTATATGTGTGCTATTGCATATTCATATTCATATGTGTTTATATTACTTTAACGAAAAACGTCTTTGCCATAAATTTTTTTATCTTTTTGAATAAAATTGTATAACATGTAAATGTAAGCAAGTCTTTTTTTTTTAATTGTCCTAGGCTGCATTACTCTGATGACCCCGTGTATCATCCTTGTTTAATATTAGGTGAAAAACAAGGGTAAAACGATACATGAAAGCAGAGTTGGATAACGTTTCTGAATACAGCCCTAATGGTATCGATACTACTAGTAAAAATTTCGATGAAAAAAGTAACTTAAAGTTACTTTTTCAGTAACTGTAACTGTAACGAATTACTTTTCAGAGTCAATAACTTATAACGGTAATTAATTACTTTTTGAAACAGAAAAACTGTAACTGTAATTAATTACTTTTACAAAGTAACTTTCCATCCCTGATTTTTTCTCTACGTGCTCTACAAGCGGAGATATTGCGACGTTGCGACGCAAAATATACGAATCTGAAACTTTTTATATTAAGAAACGTCATTGTCGTCGACGTTGTCGTCGTCGCCGCTACGAAGTGGTGGAGGTAATGTCCTTTTTGGCGCAAGAAGCAAATGTGAGGCGTCGTCTACAATACACGGAGTAAGAAGTAAGAGTAAGAAATTGACCAATCGCAGTCGATTATTCTTCTTACATTCGACTGTGATTGGTCAATTTCTTACTATAACTTCTTACTCCGTGTATTGTAGACGACGCCTGACACTGTCAATGTGCATGGTCACATCACACATGTGTCTGTTTTCTGTGGCTGATGATTAGGTTAGAAAATCTGTCACATCGTTGGCATAGAGGAACACGTAAGTGATTTTCTGCTTCTATATACACAAATTAGACTTGCTCGACACGTTTTTGCACGAAATGAACGAATCTGGCAAAAAAAAAATGTATCGCTTTACCCCGTGGACAGAGATATATTAATCGTTAAAGTCGATCACTATTCAGGTTAGGAAATCCGTCATATCGATGGCATAGAGGGACATGAGAACATGTAATTGAAAAATTAGAATAGATTATTTTCTGCTTTAATTACACAAATTCTCTGCTTTAAAATCACATTCTTTGTTTTTATTTGTACAGCAGAGTATTTGTTATTTTTACAGCAGAGTATTTGTCTTGGTTAAATATTTGTCTGT
>NW_017296427.1:35403-36414 GCF_001594075.2 Trachymyrmex cornetzi | reverse complement strand
GGGGCAAAGCAACACATTTTTTATGTAGCGCAAAAATACGTCGAATGAATCTATTTTATTTTATCAACCTCGAGGAGGTGAGGAGGGTAAATTCAACAATTACCGAATGTTGATGTCTTGCATAAACCTATTGTTTAGTGCGTTATAATTCGATCTTGTATCTACATTATTATGTAACTTGTAATGTATTTCCAGAATTTTTCAACTGTGATACAAACTCTGAGCTATGCAATGACACATATCGATTCACGTATGAAAGAAGATTCTCTATTATTTTTAGATGTGCTTGTACAAAATTATAATATTGAGCGCGTTGGCGAAAGATAGTCATAAAATATTACCTAATTTTTGGGATATGTATATTGTAGGTTACATAAAATGATGAAGGTAGCCCTGTGTGGCACAATTAATAACAATGTTACAATCCAAAAGTACTAATGTAAAATGGAGAATTAAAGTTCTGGAACGTTTAGTTAATTTATTTACCTCTATTTTTTGTTAACTACAGGAAACTTTGTACAGGTACACGATCGATTATGTCTCCGTTGTGTCAGAAGCTATTGCATATTCATTCTGAAGAATTATAAGTAATATTATTATCTAATTATTATTGTGTATGAGACCTTATTTATGAAATTTATTTTTAGATATTGTTCAAAATTTGGAACTTTGTCAAATTCATTCACGTATGGTTTTGTTTATCTGCAACGAACATTTCCCAAGTCTGCCAGGAGTTATTGCATATTATACAGGGTCATCGAAAAGTATCGGACCCTCCTAATATTTTCAGTTAGAATGCATTTTGGAGAAAATGTCTAATAGCAAAGTTGTATGGTTTCAAGCGAGGAGTAAGATGATGACTTTGACTTTGATCTTGACCATGTCCTTTAAGGTCATTTCAAGGTCAACCTTATTTTTTTAAATGGAACTCTCTACATTTTATTGCATATTTTTATAGCTTATCTCGAGAGCTTTCCAAAACACTATAATAAAACATTTTTTCATTAAGTA
>NW_017296427.1:34173-35007 GCF_001594075.2 Trachymyrmex cornetzi | reverse complement strand
CAAGTAACCCCACAAAAAAAAGTCAAGTGGGGTCAAGTCCGGAGACCGAGGTGGCCACTCAATATGACCCCTTCGCCCTATCCACCTGTCCTGAAAGACCTCATTCGAATATTGACGGACAATGACACCATAATGAGGTGGAGCTCCATCCTGTTGGAAATAAATTTCATCCATATTTCCACCAGCTCTATGTCTCGAATAGCTGGAACAATTTGTTCGCGAAGCATGACTGTGTATACCCTGTGCTGTCAAATTGCCTTCAATGAAGAAAGGGCCAACTGGTCTACCATCAAGAATACCAACCCATACGTTAACTTTTTGTGGATATTGCGTATGATTGTCTCTTTTCCAGTGAGGATTAACGTCACTCCAGTACCTACAATTGTGTCTATTTACATTTCTAGTCAGTTCAAATGTTGCCTCATCAGAGAAAACAATATTATTAAGTAATAGAGGATCGTCGACAATCATCTCCATCATAAGATCACAAAATTCGATGCGTCTATCAAAATCGTCTTCGGAAAACTCTTGGCACAAATGGAGTTTGTATGGATGTCATTTACTCAATTTCAAAATTTTACTGACAGATGCATGACCAATTTCGTGTTATTGTGCAACGCGATTGATGGAAATATGGGGATTTTCAACGAAAGACTGTAAAACATCTAATGCCTTATAATTATTTGTTGTTGTTTTACGTCTACCAGATCTTGAGCGACTTTTAACGCTACCAATGTCCTCGAAACGTTGAATAGTACGGATTACAGTACTTTTAGAGATCCTATTATTTTCATTCCGAAAATTTTCATTAAATAATCGCGTTACTGTTTTATA
>NW_017296427.1:31515-33751 GCF_001594075.2 Trachymyrmex cornetzi | reverse complement strand
CGTAGCCTACTAGCATAACCGCTTGAAGCCGTACAACTTTGCTATTGGACATTTTTCCAAAATGCATTCTTACTGAAAATATTAGGGGGATCCGACACTTTTTGATTAATGTGTTTTCTTTAAACCAATTAATTGGTCTCATTATTCCACGAACAAAAGTATTAAGGTTATGATTACTGAAAACTAAATAATATTTTACAAGATATTTTACATTTTGTGTCAAAACATTGATAACTTCAAACCTTTATAACTCAAAAAGTAATTAATGAAAAAATGTTTTATTATAGTGTTTTGGAAAGCTCTCGAGATAAGCTATAAAAATATGCAATAAAAT
Source organism: Trachymyrmex cornetzi (assembly GCF_001594075.2). Taxonomy (NCBI): domain Eukaryota; kingdom Metazoa; phylum Arthropoda; class Insecta; order Hymenoptera; family Formicidae; genus Trachymyrmex; species Trachymyrmex cornetzi. The sequence goes on along the minus strand of NW_017296427.1, from coordinate 33,417 downwards.
GTAGGGGGTTCCATTCAAAAAAATAAGGTTGACCTTGAAATGACCTTAAAGGACATGGTCAAAATCAAAGTCAAGGTCATTATCTTACTCCTCGCTTGAAACCATACACCTTTGCTATAGGACATTTTCTCCAAAATGCATTCTAACTGAAGATATTAGGGAGGTCCGATACTTTTCGATAACCGTGTATGTAATAAACACAAGTACTATATTTCATTCCTTTCGCAACTTATCTAATTATTATTATGTATGATATATATTTACGAAATTCATTTTCAGGTATTATTGAAAATTCAGGTATTATTGAAAATGGTGGGACTCGTCGACTTTACCTCAACTGACTAGACTACTAAAAACTTTATTTTTGAAAGCTGTTTGGAAGTAGTTATAGACAGAAGATTATTATTTTCATCACAGTTAATTAAGTAGAAACGCAGAGATTGAAATATATTCATAAACAAAATTTGGAACTTTGTCATATTCATTCACGTATAGTTCTGTTTATCTGTAACGAACATTTCCCAAATCTGCTAGGAGTTATTGCATATTATATGTAATAAAAGCAAGTAATATTATATTTCATTCCTTCCGCAAATTATCTAATTATTATTATGTATGATTTACGAAATTTATTTTCAGGTATTATTGAAAATTTAGGTATTATTGAAAATGGTTGGACTCATCGACTTTACTTCAAATGACTAGACTACTAAAAACTTTATTTTTGAAAGCTGGACCAGTTTGGAATTAGTTATAGACAGAAGATTATTATTTTCATCACAGTTACTTAAGTAGGAACGCAGAGATTGAAGTATATTCATATTATAATAAGAATACAGACATGCTGTTGGCTATACTGCTGATTGAGTTAATCGTCGATTAAGCTAATCGGCGTTGGTAACAGTCGCCCTAAGTAGCTTTAAACAATATTGCCTTGCATTCATTGGCAGTTACACACACTGTTTTTATTTCTTATACATTCATATAATAATTATACTATGTTTATAGTATAATATTATATTTCATTCCTCCCGCAAATTATCCAGTTATTATTATGCATGAGGCTTTTTTTACGAAATTCATTTTCAGGTATTATTGAAAATTGGTGGGACTCGTCGACTTTACCTCAACTGACTAGACTATTAAAAACTTGATTTTTGAAAGCTGGACCAGTTTGGTTAATTTAGAACATTTGGAACAAAATTTTGGACTTTGTCATTCACGTATGGTTTAGATCTCTGTTTAACTGCAACGAATTTAACTAAGTTAGGAAATTTACAGTAACATGAATGTATAAGAAATAAAAATAGTTTGTGTAACTGCCAATTAATGCAAGGCAAGATTATTTTTGAGTTACTTAAGGCGACTGTTACCAACGCCGATTAATTTGATCGACGATTGATTCAATTATAGCAGTATAGCCAACAACAAATCTGTATCGTTCTTAACCTTAAGTTTGTTCGCGTCGCATGCTCCAACATGCTCCTACTTCCTCCCAACAGTAGCTCCTACTTATTCAACGCTTATTATTCCGCAACATTTGTATAGAATTTATCATCTTGATTTAAACTTTTACCATCCACATATGCGTAATAGATATAATAAAGCGAGAAATACATATATCCATAGAGTTCTTAATGTGGAACTCAATGATGCGTTTAAAACACTACATAATTCTAAAAAACAGACGGCTGTCTTAGTGAGAAAGATTTTTAGTTGGATCCCTTATTATCTTTGTGAGTCATTTTTTACAAAACAAAACAATTTTCTGAACTTAAAACATAAAGATGAACTTAAGAGACTTGACAAAAAAATTAATTGGCTGATTTTTAAACATAATAAAGTAATGATTTCTAGGATTAAACCGATTCAGTATTTTTGGACTTGTTCTAGTGAGAATGC
>NW_017296427.1:18128-30865 GCF_001594075.2 Trachymyrmex cornetzi | reverse complement strand
AGTAACGATAAAAGTAACTGTAAAATTCGTTACCGTTACCAAAAAAATGTAACTTCGTTACCGTTACAGTTACCAAAGAAAAAAAGTAACGCAGTTACTTGTAAAGTTACCAAAAAAGTAACTTGTAACTGTAACTTCGTTACAAGTAACGAGTTACTTCCATTCCCTGCAGTTTGACTTCAGGTTCTTTTAACAACAATAATAATTCCAGAGTTGACATAAAAACGGTCTTCTTTTTTAATTTTAATGAATAATCAGCACTGTTTTCAGTTAGGAATAAATGGTTCATTAATTTGTCTAAAATTACCATACCGACTGAAATACAGTGTCTTTTACAATTAGGGGGTAATTTTTCTTTACCTTCATTCAACTTGAAGAAAAATTGTGTTGAATTGATAAAGTCCATCGAAAATAATGTTAAAAGCTTAAGCAATACTTGCGTGTTGGATGTGAGAAACCGTGCAATCTCGTTGATACACAAAATTGCTTTTACGAAACCTGTTAATCATGACATCAATAAAAGACTAACTTTTTTACTTAAAATCACTAAGAGTTTCATTAAAAAGAATTCAAATATTTTATTTACGAGAGCTGACAAGGGTAATGTTACTATAGCTATTCACCAAGATGAATACAAACGAAAAATGCTTAATATGTTAGATGATAGTAGCACGTACACAGTAATCAATAGGGATACAATTAGAAAACTGACTGAATCAGTGAGAATGTTATTGACGAGATTGAAGAATCGTGGATATTGTTGCGTATCAAGGCTGTTTATGTCGTGCACGACGAAATGCGCAAACAAATGATCAGAAGATTCGGACACACGCGCGTATCCACTCATATTTAGTGACAGATACATATACACAGGTCGGCAAACATAGAGCGCGGCATTACAAAGGGCCTTCGGCACCAATACTCCTGACGGAAAGTTCCGCGTTCGTCGCGTTGTCTTAGCCGTTGAAAAGCGGTCCCTTTAAGTCATCGACAGCCAATCAAAGCAATCCTAGGCAATCCGGGGGGCGCGATCCGGAGAGACAGACGGAAGGATGGGCAGTTGCGTACCGAAGCTTCCAGAAGCACGTATCGAGAAGCTCTAAGAACATATAGAACAAACATAGTCGACGATCCTCGAGCGAAGTGTCCGAATCGCGCGACTCAGGGAAAGCCTTGAAGCGTTGTCGCGCGTCTGTATCAATAACAGGGCATTAGTTCCCCAAGCGTCTTGTATAATAATTCGACTCAGGGCAACAGCCCCTAGGCGTTGTCGAATTAAAAACGAAAAGAGTAGTGCGAACGTTATACGTCGCGTTATAGTGCAATCACACTCATTGTGAACATTACGCGTCGTACCATTGTGTACTCGAGTTATTGCGAACGTTAATCATCGTGTTATAATACTGTTGAACATGCATAAATAAACAATACGAAAAGACAGTGTAAATCACGGTGTTAATTATTTGCACTGATCCACAAAACAGATATATTCATTCGAAATTGTACAAAAGATTGTATTGCAGTGATGGGATCCTTCCCAGAATCTATGGGCTTCCCAAAATTCACAAAGAGAGGTGTCTTTTGAGAATTATTGTTTCGTGTATTGATAGCCCCTCTTTATTCATTAGCTTCATTCTTGCATAATATTATCATGAAGAATGTTCCTAAACCACGTAGCCACATTGATAACAGTTCCAAATTGGTTGAAAAACTTAATGATTTTTGTTTTAATAATAATTTTTCATTGGTTTCTTTAGACGCAATATCTTTGTTTGCTAACATTCCGTTAGATTTGGCTATAAAAAGTGTGTCAAACAGATGGCTTTTTATTACGCGTGGCTGTGGTACATCAAAGGATGAATTTCTCAAAGCTTTATGATTAATATTAGAGTCTACCTTTTTTACTTTTGATAATAGAATTTATGTTCAGAAATTTGGGACATGGGTTCTCCTTTGTCTCTCATCATTGCAGATATGGTCATGGAGGACTTAGAAAATGAAGTGTTGGAGAGATTTGGAACTGAGCTACCCTTTTATTTTAGATATGTAGATGACATTGTGACTGCTGTTCCTAAACATTTGATTGATGAATTTCTAGAGTTATTTAACTCTTTTCATCCTAGGTTACAGTTTACTTTAGAGGTTGGTGGTGACCGATTAAATTTTTTAGACGTGACGATAATCAATATGAATGGAAAATTGGAATTTAATCTTTATCACAAGTTAACTTTCTCCGGTAGGTATCTCAGTTTTTTAGGACTACATATTTTTTTCATTATAGCGTGATAGCTGAGGTCAAGACGAATCCAATGGCCTATAATACCATGACCTTCACGTGACCTTGAGAATGAAAAATTCAGAAATTTTGAGGAATGGGTGCGAATAATGAAATAAGTACAATACAAAATTTTGCATTGAAAAATTTATTGTAATAAATGTTCAAAATTGTTTCCATGTACTTCTAAACATTTGTGGATTCGAATATTAAGCGAACGTCGCACATCTTTTTCATTCTTTCATGTTATTACGTGTCGTAGGCTTTGTCGAAAAAACTTTCTCTTTGATAAAGCCCCATAGAAAAAAATCGAGAGGAATGTTGAAACCACATAACCAGACGTAAGAATAGAGGAACATCTAAAAATGAAAGAAGTGTATTAAGCAAGAAATTCGTGTACGTATTGCCATTAAGAGTCGTATCAACACGCTTAAATATGATATTTATGAACGTGTCCTTTAGAAGTACATGGAAACAATTTTGAACATTTATTACAATAAATTTTTCAATGCAAAATTTTGTATTGTACTTATTTCATTATTCGCACCCATTCCTCAAAATTTCTGAATTTTTTATTCTCAAGGTCACGTGAAGGTTATGGTATTATAGGCCATTGGATTCGTCTTGACCTCAGCTATCACGCTATAATGAAAAAAATATGTAGTCCTATTTAAAAAAGTATCGATGACCTTGAAGGCTCTAAAAATATGACCTTGAGAAAGAAATAAATCTCACCATAATGTGTGTCCCTTCGAACCAAACAATTTCTTCCTCAGGCATTTTCGCGTATCATTAACGGTAACGGAGATATTGCCTTGTAACAGAGTTACTGGGACACCCTGTATATATATCACAAGTTAACTTTCTCCGGGAAGTATCTCAGTTTTTTATCTCTTCACCCTCTTTCACAAAAAAAAGGTGTTCTTATGAGCATGGTGGACAGAGCTTTTTTATTATCTCATCCAAAATATCAGTGACAATTTTAAGTTTATTATCAGGACATTTTTGGATAATGATTACCCTTTGAATTTTATTTTTGACACGATCAATTTACGATTAAGATCGCTTTTAAAACGTAAGACATTTAAACAAACTGACAAAGCTGACATAGATAAAAAAATAACTTCTTGGTTTACTATTCCATTTTTACCGTGTATTTATGACAAATTTAAGAGTGTTATTAAAGATCTGAATGTTAAATTATCCTCTCTTCTTTAGTTTGAATAAGGTTGACAGAATTATTAAGGTACAAAAAGATAGACTTTCTCATGAATCGAAGAAGAATGTTGTTTACAAAATCTATTGTAAAAATTGCAACGCTTCTTATGTGGGACAGATTAGCCGTAAATTAAAGACGAGAATTAATGAACACAAAACGACATTAACAAAAGGAGTGGGAATTTATCTGTTATTTCTGAACATAGGTTACAATTAGAACATGAATTTGATTGGGTTAACACAGAAATTTTGGATAATGAGAGATATATTGGTAAAAGGTTAGTGTCGGAAATGCTGAATATCAAAATCAAGACAATGGTTTAAATTTGAAATCTGACACGGAGTTCTTGCACCATGCTTATACGAACATAATCAAAAAATTCTGATTGATTTAAATATTCTGAAGTAGTTATCTACAATATGTTTCAATTCGATGACTTACGACAATTATTGTTTCCTTTCTTGTATTTTTATTTTTATTTTTGTATTTCTTAATGTCGATTTCACATTTGACTTTACGATTGACACCGCGAACGTTATGTCGTCTTGTAACTTATTTAATATTTCTTTCTTGTCAACTGAATTTATGGAATATATATTTTTGTGCAATTATGGTGTACAGTAAGTAGATCTCCATACAATTTATGGTTTCCCAATGTTTGTCTCTAACGATTTGTGTTTGATTTAGTTCATTCAGTTAATCAACTAATTGAGGGTTACACTCACTCTCCGGATAATCCGTGGGATTTGCTTACTGCACTCCATGGTCTGAATTTTGGATCGTCTTCCTGTTAGGATTATGAACTATAAAATGCTGAGGATGGCTTGAACATAGCCGAAACGTTCATGTAATAGATAATTTTTCAATTATATGTATATAAGTACCGCACGAATTACTGCGTTTTTTTAGGCTCTTAATTGCCCGTTATTTAGTTTTATAAATAATTGACTTTAATGATATGTATCATTCCTATAAAGAGTTTGATATATCAAGAACTGGCGCCCAATCCCATTTCTTTATTTACTTAATCCAAATAACACTATCTTTAATTTTTATTCAATGAAACCTAAGTGTACGTATATCTTATTGAAGGATCTTTCTATTCCAATCCGAATGGTTTAAATTCCTCTTAAATGAAATTATTATATCACAATTCATTCACATACAAAGACATTTTCTCTTCCAATTAAAGTAGTGGATATTTAATTCTCTTTCAAAATAATATACAAAACGTTATCACAAAGTTGCGTTACCTTGCTCAATTTAAGTGTTGTCACAAAAATTAAAGAGTTAACCGTATAAAATGAAAAAATTTAATTTAAATGTAAATTTTTCATGTAAAAACACTTGGCGCTGCTAGATCTCGATCTCGATATAATAACATAGTACTAAGATATGAATGTAATATTTAGAAAAATAAGAAAAATAAAAATGTAATACTTAAAAAATGTAATATTTAGAAAAATAATATATTAATAAGGAAAATTAGAATCATATTTAAAAAAATAAGAAAAATAAGAAACATTCCCAATGAGAGTTAAAGTATCTAGTGTGTGTATATATGCGATTGAGTTATAGAGTCGTGTAAATTATGAACGTTGTGAATACTATTAAGTTTAAGTCAGAGAAAAATAAATTTAGATTTGTAAACATACGTTATAAAAGAGAAATAAATAATAAAATTTATTCTTATTCAGTGTAAAGTTAAGATTAAATTTATTATTACTTCTTTTATTATTACATTTAAAATATAATTACATTTATTATTTGTATTTGTTAATTACTTTTCTAATTTTAAATTGTTTTTATAGTTTTTCTTAGTCGATATAGCAGCGCCAAGTGTTTTTACATGACAAATTTTTCTATTTAAATTAAATTTTATCATTTTATTCGGTTAACTCTTTAATCTTTGTAATAACACTTAAATTGAGCAAGGTAACCTAACCTAACGCAACTTTGTGATAACGTTTTGTATAATGTTTTGAAGGAGAATTAAATAACCACTACTTTAGTTGGAAGAGGAAATGTCTTTGAATGAATTGTGATATAATAATTTCATTTAAGAGGAATTTAAACCATTTGGATTGGAGTAGGAAAATTCTTCAATAAGAATACGTATACTTAGGTTTCGTTGCATAAAAATTAAAGATAGTATTATTTGGATTTAGTAAATAAAGAAATGGGATTCGGCGCCAATTCTTGATATATCAAACCCTTTATAGGAATGATACATATCATTAAAGTCAATATTATTTATTTATTTGGTATCCAAATTACATGGAATTTAACTTGGCGACAATTTTGTTGATATCAAATCTTTTATATAAATGATACATATCATTAGAGTTAAGTAATATTATATACAAAGGATCGGTTTCACCAACCCGATTAAGCCGAATCAACCATAAGTGTCAACCATAAGTGGTCAATTCCACTAAACAGCAAACGCGATTAGTCAGTTCCACGGCGAATTAGGTAATTGGCGTTTGTGAAACCGGCCCAAATAGTTTTTACGAAAAGCACGCACGCTTAGCGCTTTTTTTACCGTTTTTTAAAAAGGTAAGCTTGCATAAATAACAAGAAACTGTATTATTTGTTAATAATTACAATAATATGAATAATAATTACAGTAATATGAATATAACCAACAGCAAGTCTGTATATCGTTCTTATTATCTTCGTGAGTACTTCAATCTCTGCGTTCCTACTTAATTAACTGTGATGAAAATCATAATCTTCTGTCTATAACTAATTCCAAACTGGTCCAGCTTTCAAAAATAAAGTTTTTAGTAGTCTAGTCAATTAAGGTATAGTCGACGAGTCCAACCATTTTCAATAATACCTGAATTTTCAATAATACCTGAAAATGAATTTCGTAAATCATACATAATAATAATTAAATAATTTACGGAAGGAATAAAATATAATATTACTTGTGTTTATTACATATAATATGCAATAACTCCTGGCAGACTTGGGAAATGTTCGTTGCAGATAAACAGAACCATACGCGCGCGCGCGCGTGAATGAATATGACAAAGTTCCAAATTTTATTCCAAACATCTTTTCGTAAATTCCATTTGAGAAAAATCTTTTGGATTACATATAATATGCAATAGCTCCTGGCATACTTTGGAAATTGTTCGTTGCAGATAAACAGACATGTAAACCATACGTGAATAAATTTGACAAAGTTCCAAATTTTGTTCCAAACATCTTTTCGTAAATTCCATTTGAGACCACAAGAAAACCTCGACAAGATATGCATCATGAAACGTATCTTTAAATTATAAGTTACATAATAATTATATATACTACATTTATAGTTATTACTTTCATCACAGTTGAGTAGGAATGCAGAGATAGAAGTATATCACGACAATGAGATAAGAGATTGTTCGCGTCGCTTGCTCCAACATGCTCCTACTTCCTCTAACCGTAGCTCCTACTCACTCTAACGATAGCGTTGAGTAAGTAGGAGCTACTGTTGGGAGGAAGTAGAGCATGTTGGAGCATGCGACGCGAACAAACTTAAGGTTAAGAACGATAGAGACTTGTTGTTGGCTATACTGCTATAATTGAATCAATCGTCGATCAAGTTAATCGGCGTTGGTAACAGTCGCCTTAAGTAACTCAAAAATAATCTTGCCTTGCATTAATTGACAGTTACACAAACTATTTTTATTTCTTATACATTCATGTTACTGTAAATTTCCTAACTTAGTTAACAAATTCATTGCAGTTAAACAGAGGTGTAAACCATACGTGAATGACAAAGTCCCAAATTTTGTTCCAAATGTTCTAAATTAACCAAACTGGTCCAGCTTTCAAAAATAAAATTTTTAACAGTCTAATCAGTTGAGGTAAAGTCGACGAGTCCCACCAATTTTCAATAATACCTGAAAATGAATTTCGTAAAAAAAGCCTCATGCATAATAATAATTAGATAATTTGCGGGAGGAAATGAAATATAATTTTATGCTATATAAACATAGTATAATTATTATATGAATGTATAAGAAATAAAAACAGTGTGTGTAACTGCCAATGAATGCAAGGCAAGATTGTTTAAAACTAATTAGGGCGACTGTTATTATATAATACAAATCTCTCGCCTCTTAAAAAGAATATTTGAAACCAGCAATGAGACGCTATTAAAGATTTTATATGTGGCCTTATATGATTTATTTAGTTGTATTCAATTCACTTGATAGTGACTACAATTTTATCGAAGAAAAGGGACTGTAGATATTTAATAGCATATTTTTATTTTCTATACCAGGGCTCGGCACGAAATGCACATTTCGGCCGATTTTCGATTCGGCTCCGCCTCCCGCTATCCCCCTCACCGCACCACCCCGCGCGCAATCCAAATGCCGCTCAATGCTTAGGAATGTAAGGTGCTCGTAGACGTAAGGGGCATTCATTCGGGGCGCTCGACACGTTGTAATCTTTAGCTATCTTTTTTTTTCGCTCATTACATACGAAACTAATAGCGAATTCGGTTGAACGTACTAGTGCATATTAGTGTACATTAAAGCCGTTATATACACAGATTTAAAACGGAATTAAACCATGAAAAAAAAGATAGAATAAAGATTACAGCGTGTCGAGCGCCCCGAACGAATGTCCCTTACGTCTACGAGCGCCTTAGTACATTCCTAAGCGTCGAGCGGCATTTGGATTGCGCGCGGGACGGTGCGGTGAGGGGAATAGCGGGAGGCGGAGCCGACTCGAAAATCGGCCGAAATGTGCATTTCGTGCCGAGCCCTGTTCTATACACATCATACACATGTGTATATTCTTTAGGATATGTAAAAATAAACACAGATACACATGTGTAAATGTGCATTGCTCATGAGAAGAAATACAATATTATCGTAACAATGCGGCAATTCAAAAATATTATTTTAACAAGAATGATCTATTTGTTTTATACATACCTGATAAGATAACTATACACTTGACGTCATTTGCACATCGTTTCTGTTATATTTAAGCAAGAAAATAATAGTGTGAGATATGAGAAGAACGGTCGATTTTCGACATGGTTTGCTGATATTTATACTATATACAGGGTGAGTCATTTTAATCTATGGACCCGAATATCTTCCAAATTACGGTATCTACAAAAAAATGGTTTAGATAAAAGTTGACCAGGGCAGAGGGGGTCATTTAATTGTACCATTGGTTTTGACCTTGAGGTCAATTTTGAAGGTTATTTTAAGGTCACGAAGGTTTTTTTAAATGGAACACCCTATTTTTGACTGCGGATTTCGAAAGAGCGGAAAATTTTACATCAAACTTGTCTTATGAAAAAATTGTTTTTGCGACCTTGGAAAGGTAAAAAATTTTTAAAAATGAAGGTCAAATGCCTGAAAAACGATCTGGTGTACTTTTTCTGAAATGACGTGGTTTTCTGGGTAACACAAATGTGCATAATGCTTGAAAAAAGTCAATGAATTGTAAAAGTGTAAATCATTTTGACTAGCTTGACCTTGAGGTCAATTTTCAAGGTTGTTTGAGGCTCATAACGCATTTTTTTATTAGTAAACCCTATTTTTGACCGCAGAACCTGTTTTCTGACAATGGGCTCTTAAATAATGGCACTTAAATAATATGCACTTACATGAGCATAGGGATTTTTTAGTTTTTCGACCTGACCTTTTGAAGGTCATATCAAGGTCAAAAGCACTTTCATCTTACTTTTAGCGTTACCCGGAAACTACGACGTGGACCTAGTAAGTTATGTTTCCTTTAGGGTGCTTGATTATCGTGAGTCCCCTTGCCTCTCACGTCGGGGTGCTTGATTATCGTGAGTCCCCTTGCCTCTCACGTCAGGGTGCTTGATTATCGTGAGCCCCTTTGCCTCTCACTGACACTGTAATTTAAATGAATTACCCACGGAGTAATTGTTCAAAATTACCTCCGTTGGCTTCGAGGCATAACTGCAATCTGTTTTGAAAACTATCCACAGTTCTAAGCAGGGTAGCTCTAGGAATGGCTGCACAAGCTCTATGAATGCGGTCCATAAAATCATCTCTTGTGGTTGGTCGTTCAGCAAAAACAACATTTTTCAAGTATCCCCATAAAAAGAAATCAGGCGACGTCAGATCTGGTGAGCAAGGAGGCCATTCAACTGGACCCCTTCATCCAATCCATCTGTCATTGTAAGTGGCATTTAAAAAGGCACGTACAATGAGTGCATAATGCGGTGCAGCACCATCTTGTTGAAGCCACATTCTTGCTCTTGTTGCTAAGTCAACATCTTCTAATAAGCCTGGTAAGTGATCTCTTAGCAACGATAAGTAACTGTGTCTATCAACGTTCTCTTCAAAAAAATAAGGTCCAATCAAATAACCATTTACAATGCCGCACCACACCATAATACTCCATCGATTTTGATGATCTATTGGCCTATACCAGTGGGGATTAACATTTGACCAATAATGGCAGTTGTGTCTATTAAGTTGTCCGTTACTACAAAATGTAGCCTTATCTGAGAAAAGCACATACCTAAAAAAATTAGGATCATCGTGTAACATTTGTAAAGCCCACTGGCGAAAAGCAATACGCATCAGATGATGATTAGGCTGTAAAGCCTGCGTAAGAGTGATGTGGAAAGGGTGATAATTTAGAGCTCTTAAAATTCTAACAACAGTTCTTTGTGGTATACCTATTTCCCTTTCAATCTGGCGAATACTAACATGAGGATTAAGGTGAACTATTGCTAAAATAGTTACAGCTCGCGCATCATTTTCGTCATATTCATGATGTTGACGTTGACGAACAAGATGTACATTGCGAGCTCTTTGGACTAAACTACGTATTATTATATCAGTTGGATGTCGCCTTTCAGGAAAACGTTGAACATAAAGCCTTGATGCTGCATTGTAATTGCTATGATACTCCCCTAAAACTAATATAATATCAACAATCTCATTAGGACTATAATCAGCCATTCTGGAAAGGTAACTTGTGAATGTAATTACCTACATACAATGTTTGGAATTTTAAAATTTAAGCAACTTTAAATACTAAATTCTTCAATTATGCAGAAGTGAGTAAGAAAGAAAAGGAATAAAACTCTATTATAACAATAATTATAAAACTTAAATCAAACGTAATTGTTTAGTTTTTTCAATCGTTGATTATTAGCATTATGCAATATCTGTACTTGGCGGGTAGACGCCTTATGTCTAAATGGAAATCCATTTCTATTACGGGAGCAGCGGACATAAGGTGCGCATAGCTGGGAGCTCTGCGACGGCATCTGGCGGTGACAAGCCTAACTACTTCCTCTGCTCACAGCGCAAACCTCGCAAACCAAGAGCTAAAAAATCCCTATGCTCATGTAAAAAGTGCCATTGTTTAAGAGCCCATTGTCAAAAAACAGGTTCTGCGGTCAAAAATAGAGTTTACTAATAAAAAAATGCGTTATGAGCCTCAAACAACCTTGAAAATTGACCTCAAGATCAAGCTAGTCAAAGTGATTTACACTTTTACAATTCATTGACTTTTTTCAAGCATTATGCACATTTGTGTTACCCAGAAAACCACGTCATTTCAGAAAAAGTACACCAGATCGTTTTTCAGGCATTTGACCTTCATTTTTTACCTTTCCAAGGTCGCAAAAATAATTTTTTCATAAGACAAGTTTGATGTAAAATTTTCCGCTCTTTCGAAATCCGCAGTCAAAAATAGGATGTCCCATTTAAAAAAACCTTCGTGACCTTAAAATAACCTTCAAAATTGACCTCAAGGTCAAAACCAATGGTACAATTAAATGACCCCCTCTGCCCTGGTCAACTTTTATCTAAACCATTTTTTTGTAGATACCGTAATTTGGAAGATATTCGGGTCCATAGATTAAAATGACTCACCCGTATAATATATCTACTGATTCTATGTACATTATACATACGCATATATGTAAAATTGAAATTGCACTTCTGTCGATTCTCCAAAATCTTATATTAATCGTTACTTTTATTTTCTTTATTTTATACATTACATTTTATCGCCTACGTTAAATAAATTAATTTTTTGAAAGAAGGAAACGCAAATTTAAATGAAAATATTTTCTGGAAAAACGTAAACTATAATAAGAACATTCATTTCCATTCTGTTATCAAAGAAACCTCATATATTACATTTTATCGCCTATTTTAAATAAATAAATTTTTCATAAATGGTGATCTCATAATATTGTTTGTAAATACAGGGTGTCCGATAATTGTTCTGACGGAGTTTGTGGACATGTTGAACGGACTAAAGACTGAGACGGAAAGTCTTCTACCATTTTGCAATTTTCGCAATAGTTAAGTAGATATTAATTGCTAAAAATTGCCGAAAATTGGTATTCAATAATTTTTTACTCAAATATTATCAACTTTATAAAAAAACTGTAAGAGATGAAAATTATTTATTTTCTTCTCATAGAACTCTACGAATTTTTTCAGAATTTTTCATTAACTTTTTTAGTACTGCATTTTCTTATTTTTATCAACGTATGAAAATATGGTATTAAAAAATTCGAAAAAAATTTTTAGAACTCTATGAGAATAAAATAAACAATTTTTGTCTCTTGCAGTTTTTCTGTAAAGTTGATAGTATTTGAGTAAAAAATTATTGAAAACCAATTTTCGGCAATTTTTAGAAATTAATATCTTGTTAACTGTTACGAAAATTGCACAATGGTAAAGGACTTTCCATCTCAGTTTAGTCCGCTCTACATATCCACGAACTCCGTCAGAATAATTATCAGACACTCTGTACATGGTTTACAATAAGAATGTTACTGTTATGTATTGCGTTGTTCTAATTCAAGTATCCCGCGAGTAGGATCGACCGAGCGGAGGTATTGCGCACGCGGAGCGAGTAGTGGCGCTGTTGTATGTTTTCTGTTCTTCCGACGCTCGTAACCCACGGAACCGAGGAGGGGAGCACGTTTTGTTTTTGTACGCTCTGAGGGGCATATTCAGCTCTCTGTACGATCCAACATTAAACTTAGTAATCTCTACATCGTTTAATTACTCTCACTCCCAATACACTACAGAGAATGGCGACGAGGATGGGATAGCAGCTATAAAGGAGTGTGAGATATAACGTGTGGATCGTAAATTGTGCAAGTAAAAAAAAGTAAAATAGAGCAGGGTATTCGATATACGGTGGATTTATAAAAATGACGGAAGTTGTGCTGCATGGAACTTTCGCGATTGAATCTTTTGATCCGTCCTCTAC
>NW_017296427.1:13433-14062 GCF_001594075.2 Trachymyrmex cornetzi | reverse complement strand
GAGGAGGGGAGCACTGTTTTGTTTTTGTACGCTCTGAGGGGCATATTCAGCTCTCTGTACGATCCAACATTAAACTTAGTAATCTCTACATCGTTTAATTACTCTCACTCCCAATACACTACAGTTACACAAGTCCATTTCCACTTTGCTAGCAAAACGATGCAATTTACGATAAAATTATATTCGAACAAAACGCAAAATTTAGTTTAATTATAATAAATAAGTCGTGACTTTGCAACATTTTACCATGGCTAGGCTTTCAAAATTCGATAAATTAGTTCTTCTTTCGTAATTAAATTAAAGTTGAAGTTAATAACTATAAAATTAACTTACGTTACGTTATGTTAAAAGTTGCAAAAATTATCTTCAATTTAAAATTAATTTTTTATTAATTCAAGTAAAGAACGGGCAAAGAGCCAAAGTATAAAAAATTAACAACAAATATATATATTAAAATAATAGAACATACATACAAATTTAGCCAACAAAATTAACAAACGTTTCGAACCCGATCGGGTCATTTTCAATGATAACATAAATTAATATAATATACAGAATAAAGTTTTTGAAATATCGCCACTTGAAGAAATTTGGGTAGTATCATTGTAGGTCTGATTCCTCGGAAATAA
>NW_017296427.1:5639-9875 GCF_001594075.2 Trachymyrmex cornetzi | reverse complement strand
TTATAAATATAAATAGTAATAAGGCTCTACGATCGTAAATAAATTCAAGTAAAGAACGGGCAAAGAGCCAAAGTATAAAAAATTAACAACAAATATATATATTAAAATAATAGAACATACATACAAATTTAGCCAACAAAATTAACAAACGTTTCGAACCCGATCGGGTCATTTTCAATGATAACATAAATTAATATAATATACAGAATAAAGTTTTTGAAATATCGCCACTTGAAGAAATTTGGGTAGTATCATTGTAGGTCTGATTCCTCGGAAATAAGTGTGTATAGAAGAAACCGCGAATACTAAATTCAGTCACAATAAATTACTTGATAAAAATTAAAAATCATAATAGACAAATAACAATTAATATATGTAAAATTATGTAAAACTGTAATTATAAAGGCATGTAACACTCAAGAGAGTGCTACAAAAATTTAATTGAAATTATCTAATAATTAGTAGAAAAATTAAAAATATATTACTCACAAGATTAAAAAACACAAATTCCACAGTCATCAATATATCTTCGTTGAAATAGTCAAAAGTTAAAAATTCAAACATTACAGCTTTGGACACAAGATGAAAGTCCAGTATTGTATACTGAGGTACGCAATACAATAAAAAAATTTGTATAAAAATCTTCATAGTAATAAATAAAACAGTTATTTTAGACCAATTTGATAAGATGTTGAGATGTATTCAAGTTCAGTAATATAAAACAAAACCGATTCTATAATTCGTAAAAAATACATGATAAACATATTAGATATAATAAATGACTGTATATGTAATAAATTGTCCGATTATTCAGACCGTAACATTACCTGTGAGTAATTACAGACTGTAGATTCACAATTTTAAGTAACATCTTCAATTACATTAGACTTTTAAGTAACATCTTCAATTACATTAGACTTTTATTAAATTTATATTTGAGCGAGTTAACAATGCCAGCACACAGGACGAATATGAAAATATAATACCGGCCGAAGCATTCACAACAAAGGCTCAACTCGTAATGATCACGGAGACAAACGGCAACCACCGAAACTGTTCGTAGGGAGGGGAACATGAAAAGTCTCTAAGAAGGAGAAAGCGATTGTATTACATTATGATATGTTTCAGGCAAAGTTTCGGTATCAATTTGTCTATTAATTCCATGTCGTTGTCTCTTTATATGCACCATCTCCGAAATCAATCTTTTGTTATACGATGGTTCGATGTCCAAAACCTTCACGTCATCCCATCTAAAATCATGATTTTCTACTAATCGATGATTAGAAATAACCGACGGAGATTTAGACGTCTTATTAATATCGGAGATGTGTTCCTGTACCCTCGTTTGCAAACGCCTCTTCGTTTGTCCAACATAACTAACATCACACCCATCACAAGAGATCTTATACACAACGTTCTGATTTTTTAATGGTTCTAATTTATCTTTGCCTCTCTTTATTAGCCCTTTAAGAGTGTTAGGAATTGTATAAGCTAATTTACAATTAAAAACATTAGTGAGTGGTAAAAAATTCTCAGATATCGACTTAACATATGGAATTGTAAAAAACTTATCTTTAACTTTGTTAATATTGGTTAAATTTTTATTATTAATATGAAACTTAATTCTATTATTAATCGCTGAAAAAATGAATTGAATTGGATAACCATTATTCAAAAAAATTTGGATAGCATTAATTAAATTTACTTTATGAAAACGAGGATGACATAACCGGATGATTCTGTCAACAATTCCATAAACAACGCCTCTCTTGTGACAAATAGGATGATGTGAATTAAAATTTAAAAACCTGCCTGAAAACGTGGCTTTCCGATATCCATCAAAAACCAATCTCCCCTCCTCCACAATAAGTAAGGTATCCAAGAAACTAATCCTACCTTCCCTATCAAACTCAACCGTGAACTGTAAACGTGCGTGTAACGAGTTAAAAATCTCCAAGATATCAACTATCATCACAGAAGGAGCAGCCATAATGATATCGTCCACATACCTGTAATAAAACAATAATCTGCAAGGTAACCTATCAATCGCTTTTTTCTCAAGGTCCTGCATAACCATATTGGCAACCACCGGTGACAAAGGGGACCCCATAGGAGTTCCAAATATTTGCTTGTAAATCACTTTGTTAAATACAAAATAGGTTGAATTAAGAACCAGGCGGAAGGCTATTAGAAATTCATCTAAAGGTATTTTTGTCTTTCCCGATATAAATTCCCATCTACCCACGACACTATCAGTAGCCAACTCTATAGGAACGTTTGTAAATAAAGAAACGACATCGAAAGAAACCAAACTGTAACCCTCATCAATGTTGACATTTTTGACTTTATTAATAAGGTCGAAACTATTCTTTATAGAACTTGGTGTCTCAGGTATATTGTCATTAATAATTTTATGCAAGTAGTAAGATAAATTATATAAAGGACTATTAATCGAAGAAACTATTATCCTCAAAGGGTGACCTGGTTTATGGATTTTGGTTAAACCGTATGCCCTAGGTATACTCCCATCGGTCGCCAACAATCTCCGATAAGCAGTATCATCAATGTACTGTCTATTTTTCCATCTGACAAGCAAATTCCTAATGTCCCCAATCAATTTTTTTGTAGGATCTTTATCAATTTTGGAGTAAGTGTCAATGTCTGACAACATCATTTCCATTTTAGCAACATACTCACTCCTATCAAGAACAACAGTAACGTTCCCCTTATCAGCTATGCTAATCAAAATTTCAGGATGACTGTTCACAAATTCTTTAGAAATTCTAAACCAATCTGAAAGTAGTTTATCAGTCGAACTAAATTTAGGAAACTCATTTTTAATTTTGTCAAGAAATGGAATGGACTTATTCCTAAAAAAATTCACAACATTGTTAGGTCGACCATATATATTATTCTCAATATGTTTTATAAATTCTACTAAAGTCCTATCTATATTCCCTTTGTCTATTGGTAGGCCAAAGCCTTCTCCCAACTGCAATAAATATTGTACTTCCTTCGGTAATTCGACGTCACTCAGATTGACAAGCCATTTGTCATTAATCGAGTCAAGTGGAGAAACTTCACCAAACTCATCCGCAGAAATGTGAACCATTTGTGTAGATTGATTAGAAGTTGTATCATTCACATCTTCCGGAGTGTTAGCCATAATCTCAGGAGAATTATCACGCGACATCCTAGCAGAATATGAGATTGGCCGTAAGTTCGATCTTAATTTATAGTTAATTTTTTATTAACTATAAATTGATATTTTTGATAAATTAATTTTTAACATAATGTAAGTTAATTTTATAGTCATAAATTTTATTAAAATAGTTTATAATTATTTAAATTTTTATAATTAGCTTTTCTTTGTAGGGTTAAAATGAAAATATAAATAATTGCAATATGGAACATATTATAAGTTTAATATTTTATTTATACATAAAATTTGTATGAAATAATGAAGAAGTATAATTTTCAATATGGAAATCTATATTTTAAAAAAAATTATTTATAACAATAATATAAAAATAATTATTATGTATAATGTGGAATACATGTTACAAATAACTTGACGTTTTCTGGGGATGGATTCATTAATTATTAAATACATATTTTATAAAATTTTACATTATGTCAGAATTCTCTTGTCTCATTCCCCACCACACCTGCGATCTAATCATATTCTGCATTACCAGTAACGCGTGCTCCTGCCCATAGGCCTATAGGCAACTCAACTTGCTGAGTATATTACATAGAGGCATGTTTTACTAGTAATGCCAAACCTACACATCAGTAAATCAGATTGCCTGTCTGCCCATGAGCAGAAACATGCTTTACTAGTAATACAGAATAAGATTAGATGACAAGTCCAACGGGGAATGAGACAAGATTGAATTTTACATGCTACTAATATACTATAAAGTTTAATAATGAGATTAAAAAAATGTTTTAATATGTATTAATATGTATTAAATGTTGTCATTTATCGTTCCCTACCGGACTTGCGATCTAATCATATTCTGCATTGCCACCAGTAATGCGTGCTTCTGCATAGGCATATAAACAACTCGCTTTACTGAGTATATTATACTATAGTTAAACACAGAGGTGTAAACCATACGTGAATTTGACCAAATTTTGTTCCTAATCAAAATGTTCCAAACTGGTCCAGCTTTCGAAAATAAAGTTTTTAATAGTCAGTTGAGGTTAAGTCGACAAGTCCCACCAATTTTC
>NW_017296427.1:773-5213 GCF_001594075.2 Trachymyrmex cornetzi | reverse complement strand
TTGATAAAATAAACTCATTCGACGCATTTTTGCACTACATGAAAAATTTGTCTCGCAAACCGAGTTATTAATTGTTATTAATTAAAGTTGACAGATATCCAGAGGAAATTTGTTGCATCGATGGCATAAAGGATTAAACAAATTATCTACTTCACAGACAAATATTAACCAAGCAAATACTCTGCTGTAATCTATACTACCATCGATATGACAGATTTCCTAACCTGAATAGTCATCAACTTTAACGATTAATATCTCGGTCCGCGGGGTAATTTTTGTTATCAGATTCGTTCATTCCGTACAAAAACGTGTTGAGTAAGTCTAAAATGTGTATTGCAGAAGTAGAAAATCACTTACGTGTTCCTTTACTACCATCGATATGACGGACCTAACCTAACCAAAAGTGTATACACTAATGGTACGTTTCCACTGAGCGTGTCACGCATCGCGTCGTTCATTGCGTCACGACGCAACGCGAAAGAGAGAAAGAGTGAAGTTCATATATGTACACCCTCCTTGTCGTGACACATTGGACGACGCGGCGCGTGACGCGCTCGTGGAAATGTACCCTAATAATTAGTCGTATCTCCAGATCGCAGCACTCGCTGATCATATGTATATTACTACTAGCACTCCTTGCGTATTGCGTACTAATTGCGTAAAGAATGTCAGAAGGACACGAAACTAGCGCTCCTTGCGTAAAGAATGTCAGACGGACACCAAAGGAATGCGCGGAATGTGGTCAACGACAATAATGATGGCAATAAGGACGACGTATCTGAAAATGGACAGAAAAAGTAGCAGTTCGGAACTTTGCGTCGCGATATCTCCGCTCGTAGGGCACGTAGAAAAAAAATAAAAGCACTTTTATCACACAATCCGTGTGGTGGCTATCGATTGAGCATACATAGAACGCGATCGGTTTAGCCGTTATTGAGATCCGATAATCTCGATTTGCCGCAACTTGTCGGTTCGCGCAAAGGAGGCACGGCAGTGTCGCTTCGCGCAGCTTAGCGCCGAGACACTACCAGTATCTCCAGATGAACTGAAAAAGTAGCAGTTCGGAACTTTGCGTCGCGATATCTCCGCTCGTAGGACACGTAGAAAAAGAATAAAAGCACTTTTATCATACATCCGTGTGATGGCTATCAATTGAGCATACATAGAACGCGATCGGTTCAGCCGTTATTGAGATCCGATAATCTCGATCTGCCGCAACTCGTCGGTTCACGTAAAGGAGGCACGGCAGTGTCGCTTCGCGCAGCTTAGCGCCGAGACTCTACCAGTGTCTCCAGATGCCTGAAGGGCCAAAGCACATGCTAATGAAATTTATAAGTACTCAAATCTCGACTTAGAAAATATTCTAAGTACGTGCTCCTTCGCGGACGGGACTTAGTCGCGCGCGCGGCTCGGAAGCGAGAAGTTATAAGTATCGAAAGCGAGAAATTATAGGTATCACGAACGAAAATTTATAAGTACGCGAGCGTAGTGCTTACTGCTATACTTCGGAAATTATACACGCGACAAATGTATCGGTCTCAGATTCAGATCAGAATGATCGACCTGTGGTCAATGATGAACATTTGGCCCCCGGCAACACGGAAAACCCGCCTCACCGCTTTTACACCCTCCAAGCAGACATCTACTGACAGCGAGTCGGCCATGATTTTGCCGCTGCGCGAGAGCGAGCGAGGCAGCGAGAGAAAGCGTCCGTCCTTCTCGCTCTACCAGTAATTCGTAAACACAAACGAGTATTGGAGCGAAAAGGACGGCCGCTCTCTCTCGCTGTCTCGCTTTCTCTACTAGTCACTTGTCATAAGCGACCGAAAATCGAAAATGTACTTTCTCGGCCGCTCGGCGTATTCCTGTATAAGGGATAAAGAGACATGCACACACATTCTGGATAACGATTTTAATAAATAGATTTTAATAAATTTTAATAATCATATAACCCTTCCATTAATAGCAAAAATGATTTTAAAACGCGACAGTTTACGAAATATTAATTGTTTGCGATTTTCGAAAAATATGTAAGTGTTACATGTTTTTTAATATATTAGAAATCGAATACTAAATGATCCAAAAAGAATATAAACTTTTTCAGTATTTTTCGTAGATGTAATTATTCATATAAAAGTTCCGGGAAAACTTTGCATCAGGGCGCGATGAAAAGTGGAACCGCTACCACTGTGCGATTGCCGCGCAACCAGCGCAAACTTTATGACCTCCCATAGACGTAAAATTATCTTTTTTCGCGATCTGTATTTGTTTCTACTCGCTTCATGCTTAGCACGTATGCGATTAGAGATTCCTAAAATTCCTGTAGTGAAATTAGATTCCTGTAATGATTAAAAAATTATATTGTTAAATTATTATTTGTGTTCTGTGTACAATTTAACGTGTAAAATAGTTTTTCTCTTGTAGTAGGATTTATTTTGAATGTAGTATTAGTTTGATGGTTACGTTGTTAGACGCTTTTTCTCTCCCTCTTTCTAGACAATAGTGTGCATTCTTGTAAAGGTATTTACAGTTACACTTTATATTTTTTTCATTACTTGCTGTTTTTCTTTGTTTTATATCTTTCTTTAATTGTTTCTTTTCTATTTTTGTATTCTTCAGTATGGAATGCGTAGATTCTAAGCATTCAAAAGACGTAAATTTTCTCATGATTGGCTAGAAAACGACAATAGTAAATCTTGGATTAAAACAGTTCCTAATGATAATTCATATTTTTGTATCCCTTGTAATAAAACGTTTTCTTGCTCATCAGGAGTTTTTAAGCATGCGGAATCGAAAGCTCATCGAACTAACATAGTAAATAATTGCTCTGACGAAGTAAATATCATTGAAAAGGAACCTCGTGAAAGGACATTTTGCCATTCATGGCTTGAAAATGAACAATTCAAACCATGGCTGCAAACAATCCCGAACGATCATTTCAATTGTTTTTGCTCCTGCAATCTAAAGCTTCGATGTGGTTTCGACAAGCTTATGCGGCATTCTGACAGCAAGAAACATGTTTCGGAGTGTCAGAAAAGGAGCTTGAGCGTAGATTTGAATACGCATGACGAAGAACCTGTGCCTTTTAAAGATCGGAAAAAAATCGCGGAAATAAAATTTGTAGCATTAATTGCCGAGAAAACATTCCATTTAAAACAGCAGAATCAATCTTAAGTTTTTTTTCAAGACCTCGGAGAAGATCCGGAAGTCTTGAAAAGTATGACGATGAATCTGAATAAAGCACTGAAAGTAATAAAGAATGTCTTATGTGTTCGCAAACACGAGCGGTTGGTCGAAAAATTACAAAATAATAAATTTTCTATTTTTGTTGACGAAATATCTGATTTAACTAATGACAAATGGATGATGTTTCTTGTTCAGTACGTTGATCCTCAGACTTTGAATGTTTAAACGGAATTATTAGAATTAATTCATTTGGAAGCGAGTGATTGTAGTGCCGAAAAATTATTTTCAAATTTTAGAGCCGAAATATAGAAAAACAAATTCCGTTTTCAAATATTCTCGCTCTTTCCTGTGATAACGCCTCTGTTATGACAGGAAAATACGAATCATTTAAAATTAAATTACAAAAACAATGCAAAAGTTTGATAACAATGTCATGTCCTTAAATGCAGCTTGCAGCGCAATTCCTGAAGCATGCGAGGAGCTTTTGTGAAAAGTGGCATCGTTTATCTCTAGCAGTCCCAAACGCGCGTGTATCTTTGAGCAATTCCAAAAATCATTTTGTTTTGATGAGACTTGTAGAAAAATTTTAAAACCGTCTGAAACGCGATGGCTTCACGTCATGCATGCGTGGCTAGACTGAACGAAAATTGGGATGTGCTAAATTTTAAAATTTTTGCAAGAAGAGCAATTGAGCGAGAAATCAAAGTCTGGGGCTGCTTTACTATCTCTGGTGCAAAATTCAGAAATGCAAGCGTATCTCTTGTTTCTTGAGTACATTCTGGATGCATTTAAAAAGTTTAATGCGTCTTTTTAAACTGAAGAAACAAAAGTTCATTTACTTCAGTCAGCTGTGGAAAATATTTTGAAAACAGTTCATAAAAATGTTATAAAAGCACCATTATTAAATTTTGTTTCAATGGGTACAATTAATCCTTTGCTTGCGTGTAATCGTCTATCTCCTAATCAAGTTATGATTGAAAAAGCTTCCCAAGATCTTCTTGATCGATTGAATCAGGAAGATCAGGGTGACATTGTCAAATCAGTTTACGACAATTGTTTGGCATTCTATGATATCGCTGCGAAAGAAATTCGTAACAAACTTTTTGTTAAGGACGAATTTCTGAGTAAATTGAGGATCCTTGAACCTAAATTTACTTTGCAGCAAGAAGACAAAAAAAACAGCCCGAACAACTCCGTTCAGGATGTTCTTTTTGTTGCCCAACGATTCGACGGATTTGATGAGGAGATATTAAA
>NW_017296427.1:0-624 GCF_001594075.2 Trachymyrmex cornetzi | reverse complement strand
GATCTCTTCCAAATTCTAATGCTGATGCCGAAAGAGTGTTTTCCATGCTGACAGACGTAAAAACTAAGAAACGTAATAAACTTCATCCGAGTAACGTTCAATCTTTATGCATGTTCAAATATTCTGAGGGCGAGAGGAGAAACGGCTCGAACCATGATAGTTGATGCTCGACATTTAACTCTCATGTCCGAGAATTTGTATAAAACAAACGTAAGAGAAAATACATGTTTTTTGCGTTTGTTTGGTGCTGATGAACATCCCTCTACGTCCTCGGATTTGTAACTAAATCTTTCAGTAGCAAAACTAATTGATTTTATTTTTTTATTAATTTCTAAATTGTTATCTACAGCACAGAGTTAAAAGAATTATTTTAATTTCAGGGAGGCTTAGTTACAGCTTTTACCGCTTGGTGGCGGCTAATATTGCTTTTTTTAACAGCATGTACTTACTTCTTGCGTACCTTTTTTTCCTTTTTAGTTTTTTTTGTTTGGTTTACATTTCTTTGGTTGTAAGCTTTTATAACATGATTTTTCATGCAATAGATCCGTAAAATATTTCACTTTGGTCTCTTATTCTCTGTTAAACTTAATGTACGTGTTTTGATTGCGTTCCGATATTCATTGT
>NW_017296426.1:0-4482 GCF_001594075.2 Trachymyrmex cornetzi | reverse complement strand
AACTGTCATATACGAAATTGAAAGAAAGAAAGAAAGGCGAATTAAAAAAGAAAGAAAGAAAACATTAAATATTAAAAGGACTAAATATAAAACGACTATAATTTCCGAAGAATAAATAGAAGAATTGAAAGATATGGACCCAATCGATTCATTAACAAAAAATAAAGAAATAGATGCCAGACGATTCCATAATGTAAGTACTAATACGCATGAATTGTCCATACTGGACATTCATACTGAAAATGTTTCTACTCTCTAAATTCTTTAGAATCTCTCAATCTCTCATTCTCAATCCCGGATAGACAAAAAGATGTCTTTTAGACTTCTAAAAGACTTCTCACCATGTCTTGTGATATCTTGCATTTTTTACGAAAAGATGTCTTTTAGAGTCCTAAAAGATGTCTTATGCAACAGTTTAAGATATCTTTCAGATATCTAAAGATATCTAGAAGATATCTTTTAGATATGTGAGAGATGTCTTTAAAATGTCTTAAAGATATCTGGAAGATGTTTTTTTAGATATTTGAGAGATGTCTTTAAGATGTCTTAAAGATATCTGGAAGATGTCTTTTAGATATGTGAGAAATGGCTTTAAGGTGTCTTAAAGATATCTTTTAGATGTCTTGAAAATATCTTTTTGATGTCTTGAAGATATCTTAAAAAGTAAATGTTTGTGGAGCAAACAGCAACTTTTAATTAATAAACGTAACATTGTCATGCTGTGTTATTATTCGTTTTTTAAATATGGAAAACGAATGGAAACCATCGTCATACTGTATTTTTTAATATAAGAAAAATATAAAACCTTTTCACTTTGAAAACACATTTTTTATTTATTTATAAAACAAATATAAGATAACTAATGAATATTCCAATTGAAATAAATATATAGAAGATAGTGACTGCTGTTTGACATGGAATTTAATTAGATAGACACCTCTAAGCACAACATACAATACGAAGCTGTATTTAAAAACATTAGTTGCTCGAAACAGACAGCCTTTCATATTTGGGAGTAATGTGGCCCGAATTTGAAATCTGCACTAAGGTACATCAGTTATTTCTGCCGAAATTTTGCGTCGACTAACTGCACAGTTCGCTGAAAAAATGCTTTCAAAGACCCAAGTCTACGACTGGCACAAAAAATTTTCCGATGGCCGAGAGTCAGTGCAAAATAAGACCCATGCACGCCGACCGCGGAAACGTTCGTGCGCAATTGGTTACAGACGCGACCAGATTCATTCTTGGATGACGGAATTAAAAAACTTCCGATTCGGTGGGAAAAATGTGTGAATAAAAGAGGAGATTATATAGAAAAATAAGGTGTATTCAAAATTTTATTTACTGTACCAATAAATGTTCTAAAGCAAAAGTCCGGTTCATATTTGATTCGCCCTCGTATTACGTCAATATATCTTTATCGTTATATGTAAAACAAAAGTCATCTGTTAAAACGTTACGATACATTTAAAGTTCACGAATGATACACACTAATATAATTTATAAGATAGAATATGTAAAGAATGTGACACAACATATGTGGTTAAATGGGAATATATGAAATGTATAACATATGTCACTCACTTTTGTTATTTTCGTCACATTTCGCACTGTTAGATATCAAAGGATTAATGGGACCCAATTCCTTGAATTAAACAACACTTTGTTATTTAAAGGAATTAGGTTCCATTATTCCTTTGATATCTAACAGTGTGAAACGAGATGAAAATAACAAAAATGAGTGATTTATTAGAATATTTATAATTTCATTGTCAACATCTGTTCACTGTTGTAATTTTTATCTCGTTTCATGATATATAATCGATCCTCTTGTTTTACATATAATGATAAAGATATAATGACGTAATAGTGTTGACAACGTACCTTCCGAATGTATGTCCTATGTCATTAATTATTAATTACATGATAGTCAAATAACCGACAGTATTATTTCACATTAAAATGTAAAATGTAATATAAAATAATATTGCTCATTTACTGTAATGACTCAAAAAACAAAGCTTTCCAGAAAATGAGTTTGAATGTATTTTGAGTCATTACAATTTTGTCATATTAAAAATACAATTTTGTTCCAATAACAACAGTTATAAAGGGACAAAAGTATTTTCTTTTAAAGTATGTTTTTTCTTTTTCGTTTTTATGTTTGCATTTATTGACAGATGACATGTCAATTTTACACTCTTATTAACGAAAATCACGTAAGTTTAAGGTCTAACGTTTAATCATATATTTTCTTTACGATTTAACATAATAAATTATTAAATAAAAAATTTTAACTTAATAGATTATTAAATAGATTTGTAGTGCATTATTATAGATTGAACCACCGATGGCGGTGGTGGGGGTAGAAACATGAGTAAAGTGAGAGACAAATAAATGGACGAACGTTTTTTCTCTGTTTATTAAGTCTGATTAGTTGTTGTTGATCCAGCATTGGGTGAACAACAAGGATAAAATGGTATACAAGTTACTTTATACTTTATTAATAATCCAATTTTTAAAAATATATGATTGTTCCAGGCGATTTTCGGTAATTACAGATTTTTGTTCTGTTTTCCAATTGATATGGTTTCTATGTTCATGGACTCTCGTTTTTATAGTCCTACCCATTTGACTACATATATTGTGTCACATTCTTTACACATTCGATCTTTATATTATCGATAAATTATATTAGTGTGCATCATTCGTGAACTTTAAATGTATCGTAACGTCTTAATAGATGACATGTCAATTTTACACTCTTACTAGCCCATTGCAAGCGCGCGCTACGCACGCGCTGACCTCAGATGACCTTAACTTATCTTCATTTTTACATATTGATCTATATGATAGTTTATATTAAATTGACATGAATTTTTAATAAAATGGCATTTCAGTTGTTGTGATTGGTCTTTTTGTGACGAAATAAAATCTTCGAATTTCAAAACATTTTTATCAATGACACTTTATACTTACATTATTCAATACAAATATTTATTCAATTTTTGAATAACGATAAAAAATATGAATCATCTTTTTCTTTAAATTTTCATTTTTAATCTGAATCAACGTATTTGGAACCTTTTACGTACGCCATATTGAATTAGGCATTTTTTAATCTTAAATTTTAAGTTCAGAATCGAAATCCGCGTCAATAAAAAATCTTCTCTTGTATGTGTCTCTCTTTAAGGCCCAGTTTCACAATTGACGGTTAACTCTTAACCAAGGTTCAACTTATTCATTATCTCTTTTCAATTCTAGAATTGGAAAAGATGAGAAATAAGTTAAACCTCGGTTAAGAGTTAATCGTGAGTTGTGAAATTGGGCCTAAATCTCTGTCCTCTCCGTCTAGGACTGTTCATAAGGAAGAAGTTATCAATTATCTTTTAGTCGACCTTTTGCTTTGCGAAAATGACAACCATAGAAAGATGACGAAAAGATGTCTTTTTTAAGTTGTCCTTTCGATAAAGCTAAAAGATGTCTTATAGATATCTTTTGATCTTGCTATTTTACTGGGTATGATTATAATTTTATGTAATATTTGTAAAATATTTTAGTTTCAGAAAAATATATATAATCATATTATATAATAGACAATCTAAAAACAATGTCTTTTCGTCATCTTTTAGACACCTTTTCGCTTTGTCGCAAAGACAACTTAAAAAAGACCTCTTTTCGTTATCTTTTAGTATTTTGTGCTGTCTGGGTATTTATTCTATTTAAGTATCCATTTCATTTAAATATACAGGTATGTATTTTATTATTGTTTCATTTATATTAAGATGTATTTATATACAATATAGTTTACTATTTATAAGTTTGGAAATACTTACGATTTTATAATTTTACTATTATAACCTACAATACAGTTTACTATTTATAAGTTTGGAAATACTTACGATTTTCTAATTTTACTATTATAACCTCTATTATTATTTCCAGTTTATGAAAATGTTAAGATGGTTATTAATTAATAACGTTGAATATTAATAATTTAAAAACTATAGCAGTCTTGACATTTTCATATTAAAATTTTTTACTCTATTTTATCTTTAGAATATGTTGTATAAGTATTGTAAGGTAGTGGTGAAATACATTATATACATATGTGCGTGCTTGCGTGCGTGCATATTTACATATTTTAAAAATAAAATATTAGTGGTAAGCGTTTTAAGCAAACTTGTAAATGGTATTGTGTATGTATATATAATAGTATAACTAATATACAAGAAACGTTCAAATAAAAATGTATGAATATTAATAATATTAATTCATTTTTATTTATTTCAGAGTAATGTTCAAGAAGATGTTTGAAGAAGAAGTATTAATGAAGCGTTCAAAAAGTTGATGTTTTTGGAAAGAAACAAGAAATATTAATTTACCTTTTATTATTATTAATGAATGATATTATTTAACGTTGTAACGTCCGCCGAAATTTGCGCGCAGGCGAACGTCACTCTTAACGACGCCAGACGCGTT
>NW_017296425.1:16953-17158 GCF_001594075.2 Trachymyrmex cornetzi | reverse complement strand
CGCCACGGATCACGCTCGGCAGTTGTGAGATTGCATTGTATCAACGTGCCGTCTCACCCGCCACTCTTGGAAGGAAGACCGAAGAAAGGCTGCACTGGAAGGAGAAAGGAGGAAGAGCAAAGAGACAGGCGCATATCCAGGAGCCCGGATTAGCAGGTTGTACCATTTTATATCATTGCTTGTAACCGCTGTCGAAATTAAGGGG
>NW_017296425.1:16120-16940 GCF_001594075.2 Trachymyrmex cornetzi | reverse complement strand
GCAGAGCACCGGAGGAGGCCAAAATTCCCGGCCGCCCTGGAGGGACCGGACGGACGTCCGTCGGAAGCCTAGGGCCCGACGAACGAGAAGGAAATCCATCACGACCTCCTCCGCCCGGCTAGGAAGTGCAGGGGCCGTGGATAGGGACGCCATCCTTGATAGAAATTCTCATTGCGAGCTCGCATGGGCAAAGACTCAAGGCCGCGCTTGCCTGCACGGCACGCGCGAATGCCGTGACATGCGAAAGCCAATCAGCGTGACTACCTTCCCCCCCGCAGGAGGGGGGGAGCGCTAAGCAGCCTGCGAGAATCCGCCGGGAGCTCCCGGGCCTCACTCTTCCCGTGGACGAGCGAGCAGAACAGTTGTAAAGGAAGTGCGAAGTCGCCGTCGACGAGAACGAGCACCAGCTTACCGAGGAATTGACGAGAGGAAGTCGAGAGGACGAAGGAGCCGACGAGGGTGAGACGAGCGCCGTCGTGTGTAAGGCTGCCGACCGGGGTACGTCGCCGGGTGGATCGCACGTAAGCCAGCTCGCACCATAACGCTAGAATCGGCGCAATGGCCGCCGTGTAGAACCGCGGAGCCGCGAGCCACGTGCCATCCTCCCGAGTTCGGGAATTATTAGCAGTCGCGTTTCGGGAGTTAGAGTAAGGAGAATAAAATTCATTGCTGAGTTGATGTAAATTAGAGTCGTCTTGGAGAGAGTCGAGGGCCGAATCGCGCTCGTTCCTTTCGCCACGGGAGAGTCACTGCCGGTTACCGAGTAGAGTAGGGCCGCGTAGAAACGCGCGAAGTAGCCACGTTGTCGAGTCTCGTCGGG
>NW_017296425.1:14573-14909 GCF_001594075.2 Trachymyrmex cornetzi | reverse complement strand
TACACGTAAAGCGTACATTTTCGCTCTAAGCCCTACGAATTCGGTCATAATGGCGCCGTTGTTCTCATCTTTCATAAGGCCTGGAACTTTTTTATTCGCGAGCGAAATACTGTACGCGTTGTCAACTGCGTAATCACTCGTGTCGAATCTATTATTTATATCGCGTTTCATCACATCATAGATATCATCACATTCTACGTGATATATGAGGCTATCTGTGTCGGTATACATAATTTTATATTTTTCACGAAACACCGGTGCCATGTACTCGTGGTGAAATTCGTACAAACATGTTTTCGATATATCGAGGATGCACATACCCACGTATATCGGTTT
>NW_017296425.1:11641-14260 GCF_001594075.2 Trachymyrmex cornetzi | reverse complement strand
TGACGAGTACACTGCTGCAGGTTGCGATAATGTATGACGTAACGCTGTTTATCGCATAATGTTGCGAGGAGTTTGTCATCGCGCTTGCCTGGTGGTTTCTCTCGAGTCGGACAGAACGGTAAGTCAGTGTGCGCGTAATGAAGATGTTTCGGGTACTCCAAATCCACCTCGAGAATATAGCCTGTCTGCGAATCTAACGCGATGGTCGTAAAATTGAAATTGTGCACGTCGTCGACCCATCGAAAATCGGCATAGGGCAATGGTTGACACATTGCCCAGCCATACAGGTTGTTGACGTCATAGTACATCAAGTACGATGATGGTTTCGATGGATCGTACGACGGCATGTATTTGTTGTTGGCTCGCGCGTACCTGTTTGTACACTGGCTCAGACCACCGCGTATACCGCGTTCGACAAACATGACCATGTCGATGTCTGTCAACAGTTCAAATTTTATACCAGTATGTTTTAACATGGCATCCCATGTGAAGCCAGGTAAGGTGTAATAGTACGCGGGGTCTAGCCCGTAACTCGCGATGCAATTGTCGCGGAAATTTTCAAATACGTCGGCCAACAATAATACATCTGTTTTTAGATACAGGTCGCTATATTCACCGAGCGTTTGGATGGAGAACCGCTGCCACACGTTGACGGCGTGCGCGTAATCACTCTCAGATACCGTGCTGTCAGTCAATGAGCTGTAAAATGACTCGCGAGATGGCAAGCGTAATTCGTTCAATTTTTCGCTGCAGTCAATGTACTCGTATGGAAAAACGCCCTTTCGAGTCAAAAGATTAAAATTTTCTTCGGATAAATGGGAAAATTCGCGTCGCAGTACCCGCAGCTTATCCTTGCTAAGAAAAGATGACAATTTGTCCAAACTTGAAGCGAGAAATCTATATGAATCTATGAAACGTAATTGCACACAATTTTTTTGATCAATTTTTGTACTATCAACATGTTTAGTAAAAGATATATATTTTTCTTTAGTTATTGGAAGAAGATCTACGTGTCCTTCATACGCGGTTGCAATTTCCTTAATAATAAAATGAGCGTCGTAGCCTGATAAGTTATGAAAGACTACAGGTATGCAACGCGAATCTCGGTAATTTAGATTGCAATTTGAGTGCGCGGGGGCTCTGTATCGCCCGGTGAGATGGTAGTGATCGCGTACCCGCGTATCGTCTGGTGTAAACGGTTTCTCGCACACGTGACAGTGCGAGGCGCTGTTAAATTTTTTCCAGTCGTCGCGCGTGAAATCTGCCATGGGAACATTGGCTGAAATTGTCGTCTGTGCACTATGCGCTAACTGTCTAAGTTCTTCTGCGAACCACGCTATACAGTCTTTGTCGCAGCGGAAACGATATCCCGACAGTGAGCTGTCGTAGGAGCATTGCACATAATACCCGATACTGAAGACGTTGTGATGTTGGTATGTGTGCGTAGCGGATTGTGAACCGCTATCCGTTTTCTCCAACGCACACTCAAGATCGGCGTAGACTACGAACGGGACGCGTTCTTTCCGGCAGTGGTTGCGGAAGCTCAGCCATTTGTCGTCCTCGCTCGGCAGCCTTATCGCACAATCGTTAATTTTTTCACAGTCCTCGCTGTGCATCTCTAGTTTTGCGCTCGAGTCAAAGTAGTGAAGGCATCTGGAAACTATTATTATTATTATCATTATTATTATCATTATTATTATTATTACGTACCTATTGCAAAAATATTTTCTGTTCTTTTTTCTGCTAACTTGAGAACTGACAAGGCGGGATAGATCTTTAATGAGCGCAAAGTATTCCGCGCTATCATCCTCCACGTACAAGAGGTTTACGTGCTTGCTCCTCTTTCGGTCTGCGAGTCGTATCGGCACAATCCCCTTCTCGGGCGTAGACGTTGATGGAAATGTCGTTTAGTGCTTCAAATTTCTTAATCTGGTTCGGTGTTATCGGAAATTCGATGCCCGCGAGATTTAGAACTGTGGAATAGTGCGGATATGATGACTCTCGCTCCACATGTTTTTGAGCTGGATGCAGAGCGGCGACCACCGACCACGCAAAACACGCATTGTCCATGGATTGCACGTTGATCGCCGCTCTCTTTAGCATAATTTATCGCGGGAGTTTGATGTGACATCCCGCGCGCAGAGGGTTGTGCTTATTCGCGTTCACCGCCAAATTTAGTATACGCGACAATGCCCATCCGCTGTCGCGTTCTTGAAATTCTTCGAGCGATGTTAGGATAGGCTCGACGACGCGCGTCACGTACCACTCGCGCAAATCAGAGTATCGGTATAGTTCATAGTTGCGGGTGGCGATACTCTTGTTCGCGCGTTTATCCCCAGCCACGAACTCACCATTGAAAATAGTGTTTATTTTTATAGCATCGTATCTCTGCATGATACACTGTACACGCTCGAGCACAATTTCACTCGCGTCTTCGAGAAATCGAGGCTCGATGTGATTGGAGTTTATTACCGCGGCCGTTAGAATACGGCTTTCGAACGCCGTTTCGATCTCGCGCCATCGAAGTACATGTCCTGCACCTACGTACACGAATCGTACGTAGGTTCTCGTACGAACAGAAACTATCGAGGTTCGATGTAACCCGAATTCAACACCACA
>NW_017296425.1:10590-11018 GCF_001594075.2 Trachymyrmex cornetzi | reverse complement strand
TGTTCGTACTCACGTTCGAACTGTTATCGCTGTTCGTACTTTCATGTGAACTGTTATCGCTTGACATATTAAGCGTTCAAAAAACTTAATGTGAAAAAGGATCTTACCTCGTACGCAGTTATATATCGTTCCAACGTCGGAAATATTAAAAACCACAACCCCGTCTTATCTAATACATATATTACAAATAAAGAATGTATATAAAAATAGACAACCATGGAACATCTTATCATATTCAAAGGATGTGGTATTATCTTCACACATACACTCAGGATATGTGTAACGAAAAGAAATCTATCGATTCAAATTTTTCTTTTAATTTTAATAAAATGCACGCTATAATAAGCACATACATCGAGTATATAAAAGATATAAAGGTATTTACTTGTTTATATATATAAAATAAAGATATAAAGGTATTACTTGTT
>NW_017296425.1:4487-9476 GCF_001594075.2 Trachymyrmex cornetzi | reverse complement strand
CGCCAATGTAGCGTTGAGCCAATGTGGCGCTCGTGGCTCGTGCCTTCCACGGAAACCCCGGAATGTGCAACTCGGGACCGTGGCCGAGGGGCATGTGCCCTTCTTATTTGTTCTCTTTCGCCGCTGCGGTGCCGTACAGTCGACGGCGTGTCTCGGGAGGTGTCTTCGCCAAGGAAAAGTCACTCGTGTAGTTTTTAACCACTTTTATTGATGTAAATTAGGAAGCACGAGGGAACAACGTGCGTTGTTGGCGGAACAGCAAAGATGTCTGATGTTAGCGTTGTCGCGCATGCGCGATCCGAGCGTCCCTGTGGCTGCAGAACCGATCAGGGGAAATCCAAAAAAAGGAGGTTGCGGGGCGCGGGGAGGTAACGAAATTGCCGCGAGCACAGAGAGATGGCCACAGCGTCGTGGATGTTAATAAGCGCGCCAAGATCAAGTCCGGGAATACTTAACATAACGCCGCCCCCGTTGAAAGGTTGTGCTTTCGAAAACACTATAAGGCATACAATAAAATAGATTTGTTAACGGTTAGCCGGTGCGCCGTCAAGCATTGAGTGACGCAGCGGGCGATGAATGAATCAAACGAAGAAGACGGAAACGGAAAAAGAACATAAACGCAACTTATGAACTAATGCTATTCTAATATAAACAAGTATTATTATGTTACGCGTCCATTGGTAGGATAGCGATCTTGGATAGCGGCCGGACGTACACGCCCTTGGCTGTGCGGACAGTGGCGGTTCGCACGATGTTGTCTGGCCCAGGGTGGACTTCCTCAACTCGGCCCAGTAACCATTGCATGGGCGGAAGGCCTTGTTGCTTGAGCAGCACCATCTGGTTGGATTTCAGCTGCTCGCCCTTGTTAACTCTCCACTTTGAACGTTCTTGTAGTGTATGGAGGTACTCCTGACTCCATCTGCTCCAGAGATGCTGCCTGGCTTGTTCGACCCGTTGCCAACGTACTAATCTATTTTCACTTACATCGATTAGATCATGATAAGGAAAGCTATTCAAGGTCGTGCCTATTAAGAAGTGACCAGGGCTTAAATAGGTTAAGTCATTTGGATCGTTGCTTAGCGGAGTAAGAGGGCGCGAATTTAAAATTGCTTCTACTTCACAAAAAATTGTTTGCAACTCTTCGAAGGTTAGTGGTGAGTTTCCAGCTATTCTGTGGAGGTGACGCTTTACCGATTTCACGGCGGCCTCCCAGAAACCACCGAAATGAGGGGCGTTGGGTGGAATAAATTTCCACTCGGTCTCTTGTTCGCGCAGAAAATTGGTTATCTCTGCTTGCGTTTTTTCGTTGCGTAAAAATTCAGAGAACTCCCTAAGTTGTCTCTGTGCCCCGACGAACGTGGTTCCGTTATCCGAATATATACAGGACGGCCTTCCCCTTCGCGACGCGAAACGCTTAAGCGTGGCCAAGAAGGAATCCGTGGAAAGGTCGCTGACGAGCTCGCAGTGCACGGCTTTCGTGGCAAAGCACACGAAAAGCGCCAGGTACGCCTTTTGGTTGCGAGCGTTACGTCGCTTTGATTCGCGGGTTGTGAAAGGGCCGGCATAGTCGATGCCGCAATGCGCGAATGGTCTTGAAACAGTTACACGTCCTGCCGGTAATGACCCCATGATTGCCTCTGAGTGAACGGGTTTGGCCTTGAAGCATGTCACGCAATTCCTTACTACTTTTCGGGTGATTGAGCGTAGAGAGATTGGCCAAAAACGCTGCCTCACCGCTGCCATGGTGGCTTGGGCGCCCGCGTGGGCGTTGCGCCTGTGTTCAAGCTCTATGATATGACGGGTTAAGGCATGATCTCGCGGCAATAAGATAGGATGGCATGCATCAAAGCTCAAGTCGGAGTTGACCAATCTTCCTCCTACCCGAATTAATCCGTCTTCGCTAATGAACGGAGCTAATGATAATATGCTACTTGATGTATCAAGGGCATGACCTTTGCGTAAGGCCTTGTGTTCCTGAGGAAAAGCTTGATTCTGGGTTAACTTACACATGATTTGTAACGCGGTTGAAATTTCTTGATGAGACACGAATGTGGTATATTCCTTCGGACGGTAGCGCTTAAGAAATCTTAGGCAATACGCGAGAATGCGACATGCTTTATTGAGGTTTGAATGTCTGGTTAACAATTCATTTATAATTGAGTGATCGACAATCAAGATGGCTGTCACGGACCTTTTTTGTTCGGGAAGGCCCTCAATCGAATGAACGAACCCAGAATCGGGCCAATGTTCTTCATCTAATCTCAGGAAGGGAGGTCCATGCCACCACATGGAAGACTCTACTAACTTCTGTGGATCGAGGCCGCGCGACAGAATGTCAGCAGGATTGTCGACGGATTTGACGTGACGCCAGTCGCTAGGTTCAGTCAAGTTTTGAATTTGACCGACTCTATTGGAGACAAAAATTGACCATCTTCTCGATGGCGATGCTATCCAATTCAGGACTATAGTGGAATCTGACCACAGGAAGATCTGTGAGTCAGTTATCGTGATTGATGCCCTTACCTTGTTCAGTAGGTTGGCCAATAGCAAGGCTGCTGAAAGCTCGAGACGCGGCAATGAGATCGCCTTAAGGGGAGCAACGCGAGACTTTGAACACAATAATTCAGTGTTGTAGGTGCCGTCTTGAGACCTCGTGCGGATATAAATGCATGCTCCGTAAGCCAATTGGCTCGCGTCGCAGAAACCGTGGACTTGCATTGGCTGTGAATTCGCATTGAGCTTGACATGGCGCGGAATGGCGAGTTTATTGATATCAACTAGGCGCGACTTGAGGTTCGTCCAACGTATGTGAAGCTCTTGCGGAACTGATTCGTCCCAGTGAGATCCCAAGTGCCAGAGCTCCTGGAGGATCAGTTTTGCCGAAACGATGACCGGTCCCCAGAACCCGAGAGGATCGAAGAGTTTAGATACTTCGGAAAGTATGACGCGTTTGGAGATTGTTGAACGGTCGGCGTCGGGCTTATAGGAAAAGTGTAATGTGTCTTGGAGTTGGTCCCAATGGACGCCTAATATGGACGATTCCGTGCCCTTGTTAATAGTAACAGGGACATGGGTTTGTTTCTCGACATCCGTTAGTAAGTCCGAACAATTGGAAGCCCACTTACTGAGTTCGAAGGCGCCCGCACGTAGCACTTCGATTGTCTGGTCGCGAATTGCTAGGGCCTCTTCCACGGTGTCGGCGCCAGTGAGCATATCGTCGACATAAAAGTCTCGCTCCACACACGCGGAACCGGCGGGAAATTCGTCCGCGTAATGATCAGCCAGCCATTTGAGGCATCTGGTTGCTAGGTACGACGCCGACGACGTGCCGTAAGTTAATGTGACTAGCTCGTAAGCCTTGACGTCGGAGGCGGGATCGTCCCGCCAAAGAATGCGTTGATAATGTGTTTGTGAGGGATAAATCAACACTTGCCTGTACATCTTGATGATGTCAGCGGTGAGAACGAAGCGAAATGTGCGAAATCGTACTAAAATTGAAAATAAGTCCTGTTGGACGGTTGGTCCAACCATGAGCACATCGTTTAAGGAAGTACCGGTTGAGCCTTTGGCCGACGCGTCGAAGACTACACGAATCTTATCGCGACCCTGATTAGACTTGAACACGCAATGGTGCGGGAGATAAAAGGATTCTGAATTATTATCGGACTGCTCGTCAATTGCCTTCATGTGGCCTAGGGCCAAGTATTCGTTCATGAACTCCGAGTACTGAGTTCTTAAATTGGGATTGAGTTTGAATCGTTTTTCGATACCGTACAATCGTTTTAAGGCGGCTCCTCTTGAATCGCCGAGGGTGATAGAGGCGAGCTCCTTGAACGGAAGCTTCACGATTAATCTGCCCTGCGGGTCTCGGGACAGATTCTGCAAGAAATGTTGCTCACAAAGGTGCTCTTCGACACTGTGATCGTCCGAGGTCTGAGTTATGTCCTCAATTTGCCAAAATTGTGATAATTGTTGTTGTAATTGCGCGTTAGAAATTGAAGCGTGAAAAGACTGCACGCCTTGTCTGGAAGTCGATGAATTATCGAGTCGCCCGGCTAGAATCCACCCGAAACGCGTTTTCTGAAGGATGGGTTGAGTCGGCGAAGATTTGATTTGCCCTACGCAGAGCAAGCGCCAAAATTGCTCCGCGCCAATTAAAAGATCGATTTCTGACGCGACGTTGAACTGCGGATCAGCCAACTTGATATTTTGTGGAATTTCAAAGGCACTCCTTTTGATAGTAAAGGCCGGAAGCTTATCAGTTACATGATCAGTGACAATGCAATCCAATAAAATATTGAAGGAATTTATGCGCGACTGTAAATGAACTTCGACTGCTCGCAATGATCTTGTAGTTGTCTTGTTGATTCCCGAAATGGAGACTTCCGAGGCACGAGTTCTAAGACCGAGCGTGTCCAGGAAGCGTTGCGAAATGAAATTGGCTTGTGAGCCACTATCCAAAAGTACGCGACAGGATTTAAGAGCGCCCTTGCTGTCGTGTGCGGACACAACAGCAGTGGATAACATAACGCAGTTGTGAACAGGCGAGTTCGCGCTGTGTGTGACAAGGGCCGTAGGAGAACTCGCCGGAGGTGCCCCTCCCTTGTCATCCACGGGTGATTCGCGCGGATTTGAAGTATCGGACTTCGTTGAAATGGCGGCGGTAAGGTGAAGCAATGAATTATGCTTGGAATTGCAAATTTTACAACTGCCTGATGGGCATTTGTTCGAGGCATGATCAGTGGATCGCAGGCAATTCGTACAGAGTTTACGTTTTCGGATTTCCGAAATTCTTTGCCGAACCGGCAATGCTAAGAATTTTTGACAATGATATACGAAGTGTTCGCCCTTGCAAAACACGCACTTAGCTTTCACCGTCGCGAGACATGACTGGCGCCTCGCATTATGCTGTGCTTGTGCTGGCACAGCTGGCTTACCGTTGGCCTCGAGAGTTTGACATCGATGAGCAATAAAATCAATGAATTGTTT
>NW_017296425.1:0-2925 GCF_001594075.2 Trachymyrmex cornetzi | reverse complement strand
TATATGTATATTTATATTGTATAATTTTATTAGTGAGAATAGAATATCCATGCGTTAATAGTAGAGAAATAAAAATGAGCATTTACAGGAAGTGGAAAACGATATTAATAATTTTGATCGTAATGTTTTCGATTTTGAAGAAATTAATGACATTTCAGTAGACAAAAATACTAATTTAAATACCTCACCATGTAGGCAGATAATTTCTAAATGTCACCAAATAGATGACCATTTTCCAGTTTTGTAATATATTGGGATATTCCATCGGTTTGCTCTTTCGAGGTTGAAGCAAAAAGTGCGTTCATACCTCCAGAGTTCACTTCTGCTGACGATGCAAAAATCTCACGATCGATATTCGATGCATCGCTAAGTGTCGTATTCAATGCAGCTGCAGATTTAATGCATGATAATATCGAATTGGAAAAAGAAAAATTAAAAGTGTCTAAAGAAAAATTACAATTAAAAAAAGAAAAGTTTGCATATTTGAAAAATATTTGTTATAATTATAAATATATCTTAAGTAACATTGATAATAATATCATGCTTTTAAAAAAAGAAGTTGAAAAAATAGCACCTTCATATCTTGTCACCTCAAAATGGTACAGGACTTTTTGATTCAGTATAGGCTGTTCTACCCACGTATGACAAAAAATGCGGTAGTCGCCGAACACCCTGTATATGTCTCATTTAAGTATTGTTTATTAAAGTATTCATGAAATAATAATACAGGTTTATTCAAGTGATAATAGTGCAATGGTTTATTATAAGACAAACGTTTTCGTAAATATGCGCTCATTTAAGTATTGTTTATTTAAGTATTCATGTATGTAATAATACATGTTTATTTAAGTGATAATAGTATTATGTTATTAGAATTGTCGAACATAATAAATTTTTTTTTAACGTTAAAATTATAATGGTCTATTATTTTGGAAGTATGTATGAATGATCCGTTCGCGAACTTTATTTCCATTTTCCATTGCTGCAACTTCATTTATTCTTGGAAGTTCTCTATCTATTTCATTGTAATACGACTCCGGTTCTGGAAGTCTCCACCGAATAGCGATATTATGCAAAACACAAACGGCATTAACTATCCGAGCTTTAAAATTAAAAATATATAGTGCTTACATTAATATATGTATATATAAATATGTCATGACGTTATGCAGCTATGTAAATTTGTCTGGATAGGCCTTAATGTCTTAATCTTAATGCTATAAAAAAATGTCTATATATGCATATAGGGTAAGGTTGCCGATATCGCACCGGCTCCTAGATCGCACTACCTCGCCTAAAAAATCAGTTATTTTATTCACACACTTTCTTACGGATTATTTACAAACTACAAGGTATTTCAACGCTGCTGCGTTACATTTGTGACATGAAATGCAGTAGGAGCCTCGTTATTTATGTAAATAAAAAAATCGTGATAGCGTTGCTGTTTTTCAACATATTTCATAGCAGAAATATAAAAAAATGTAAGTTAAATAATCTACTTTTCTACAATTTGTCGTGTTTGGAACACTATTAGAATTAGATTAATTGAATTAAAATTTTTTTAACAATCTTGTTTGTAAATTAAATAAATAAAGTTTTACAAAATGCTACTGTTTCCTAAATCGCACCACAATGTAGTGGCCTAAATCGCACCGTGCATATGGCAACACGGGACGTACACATAACCACAATGCATGTCGGTGCGACATAACCATAACCTCTACAATAAGCATGTACGTTTGGCGGACCAAAGATCTTTGAAATCATTTCTTTCAGGTGAGTGAGGTTCACAGATAATTTCTACATATATTTTACTTATATTTTTTACACTTTATTTCTTTTTTTATTATGTAAAAATATATATTATAAATGTATATTGTAATAGAAGTGCGATTTCAACAACCTATGGTGCGATTTAGGCAACGTATTTCCAAAATCGCACTATTTACAAGTATGTAAAAAATCTTCATTTAAAATATTATAATAATAGAAAAAAAATCTGAAAAAATTACATATGAAAGGGAAAAGCTTGCAGTTTATTACGCCGCAAAAAAATTGAGAATATCCTTCTTACTTTCCGAGTTATAAGCCATTATATGAAAAATGGAGCGATTTCGGCAACCTTACCCTACATATATATAATGCTTTTATTATATTAATTGTACCTGCAACTTCTGGTGTATAATGTAGGGCTCTCTCTTTTCTAAGGCATCGCCACCTTCCTTTTAAGACACCTATGCATCGTTCTGCACAAGAACGAGCGCATACATGACGCTGCGTGTATCTTGCTGATGGTGTACCTTCAGCTTCATTTAACTTAGGTGTCATCAAATATGGCAATAACGGGTAAGCACTATCACCTGCAAACAGGCAATATATGTATAGTTTATTATATACAGAAAAAGAAATTGTTGTCATAATTGAAACAAATGAAACTATTTAAATGTGCTATTACCTAAAAGACAAGCATCTTTTCGCCCTGCAGCATACATCTCTTGCAAATGATTAGATACATGAGAAGCTCTCCAAAGCTCTGGCATCATGTGTTCTTCTACCGTGTGCAGCGTTTACAGTAAAAATTGTACCCTCGTAATCCGACACCTATAGATTTACAAATTTAACATTAAATTCCTTTGTAAAATATATCATGCACTATAAATTAATGTAACATTATTATGTAATTAACATTATAAATAAAGATAATGTTATACGAACTATAAGAACATTCAGTGAATGATATAATTTTCGGTTAATGTAGAGGTGTTCCCTCTCTGCATTTGGTGGAACAATCGCTATGTGAGTCCCATCGATTGCTCCTATAACACCAGGGAATTGTGTACGTGTCCAAAACCTATAACATTAAAATAAAATGTATTTACTGCATAATTATGTGACTATTTAAAGAATAATAATTAAATCTTATAT
>NW_017296424.1:26399-26891 GCF_001594075.2 Trachymyrmex cornetzi | reverse complement strand
TGCCGTGTAGAGCCGCGGAACCGCGAGCCACGTGCCATCCTCCCGAGCCTTGGAGATCATTAGTTGCCGCGTTTCGAGGATCAGAGTAAGGGGAGTCGTATTCATTGCCGAGCGGACATAAATTAGAGTCGTTCGGAGAGTATCGGGGGCCGAGTCGCGCTCGTTCCTCTCGCCACGGGAGAGTCACTTCCGGTTTTCGATTATAGTAGAGTCGCGTAGAAACGCGTAGAGTAATCACGTTGTCGAGTCTCGTTGTGTCGCGTAACGACGCTTATTGCAGTTGCGTTATCGTTTAGTATCGCGTCGCGTAGGCACGCTTGCTATAATTGCGTCGCCGAGCTAACTTCCGGTTTCCGAGTAGAGTAGAGTCGCGTAGAACCGCGTGGAGTGTTCACGTGTCGAGTAGAGTCATGTCGCATCGAGGCGGTCGCTATAATCACATCGTACCATCGCCGTGGCGTCGGCCGCGGGCCGGCGTTATACGTCCGGGAG
>NW_017296424.1:25526-26173 GCF_001594075.2 Trachymyrmex cornetzi | reverse complement strand
CCTATTTTCTCAAATATAATTGTTCTTATTATTACGCTCTCGCGTAGTTTATTCTTGTGGCCTATCTCTCTCGTCCTCCGACAAATTTCCCACACCTTTTGTGACCCACCCCCTGCCGTCACGAAAACGTTACGGGCAAAAGTGAGGAGATTTCGAAAAGAGTGGCACGCTCTCTCGTGCCTGGCGCCCAACTTAGAATAAGAATTATAATCTTGGCCGAAAAACCGCCTGGCTGTCGCAAAATTCTGCTACCGTGGGAGAGAAGATACTTTTGCGTACTTTGAGTACCGAGAACACGCGACGAAGTTGTGCCGTTGCTCGCGAGCACGGTTACAAATTTGGCGCCCAACGTGCGGGCCTCGATTAAAAGAGCTAGAAAATATTTGTGGGTTCTGAAAGCGAGAGAGAGAAGGATAATTGTATTTTGCGTGTAATATTGGTCGTTACATGAGAATGAATTAATTTCTTATTTTCAGCAGTGTTTATTGTTCGCGTCGCGACATTAGAGAGTTAGAGTTATCGCGAGTGACCCTGAAATTTCGGTGTATCGAGTGAATAATATTCGGTTGCGAAAATCTTCGTGTACTTGAGCAAGATTGTGTGTGTTGCCTTAGCTGTTGTCGTTACACGCTGCGTGCGTATCTCGC
>NW_017296424.1:24928-25422 GCF_001594075.2 Trachymyrmex cornetzi | reverse complement strand
GTTCCGCGACATTGAGAATTTCGGAAATTAGCGTTGAGCGACTGTCGACTCGGGAGAATACAGGTCGTTTCAGAGAGAGAGACCTTGGAAGTCGCGTAGGGAGAAAGTTTGCAGCAGGCACGCGTATCTTTCTTTTCGCGATCGATTTAGGAAGGGCTGTCGAGACGAATCGCGATTGCTACCGAGAGTGTGGAGACTTTCTTTATTTTGACCGAGGGTCCTGTTACTTTATTGGCGTGGTTTCGCGTGAACGTCGTGATGGCGGAGGGACCGACGCGATTTGCGTGGAT
Source organism: Trachymyrmex cornetzi (assembly GCF_001594075.2). NCBI lineage: Eukaryota > Metazoa > Arthropoda > Insecta > Hymenoptera > Formicidae > Trachymyrmex > Trachymyrmex cornetzi. Next base: position 25,132 of record NW_017296424.1, on the reverse strand, counting down.
ATTCTTGCTGCCGACGGAGGGCTTGAAGGAAGCTCTCGAGCAGCGGGGATTAGACGCTGAAGGAAATACCCCCGCGCTATACGACCGATTGCTTCGTTACGAATTAGAGGCCCCGGTGGATCACGATACGAGCGGATCAAGCGCGGAGGATGTCGCGGCGAGACATCTGCGTCCGCCGACACCGATGCGTCCGGATAGCCCGGC
>NW_017296424.1:20531-23655 GCF_001594075.2 Trachymyrmex cornetzi | reverse complement strand
TCAGCGTGTGTCTGCTGCCGGACCTCGCCGTCTCGTGCATTTTGGGGGTAGATTTTTTGTGCGCTTTCGGCGTAGGTCTGGACTTTGCCGCGTCGGGGTGGTACTTCGCGAGCCGCCCGTGGGAGCGCCGAGCTTTTGAGAAGATTAGTGACCGCGTGGAGTATGCCTGCTGCGGACTCTCAGAGCTAACCGCCGAGGAGAAAGGGCGGTTAGAGGAATTTTTAGCGAATAGAATACCGAGGGATGTAAGTGATCCCGATGTCACCCCGCTTGCCGAGCATCGCATCGACGTAAATTTACATGCGCCGATTAAACAGCGATGTTATTTAGTTTCCCGAAGGTGCAGGAGGCCATTCGGGAAGAAATCGATAAAATGCTAGCTACCGGAATTATCGAAGCGTCTTATAGCGAGTGGTCGAACCCCATAGTAATGGTTAGGAAACAAAATGGGAAATATCGCTTCTGTCTGAACTTCCGAAAAGTCAATAGCGTCTCGAAGAAGGACGCGTATCCGCTATCGAATATGACCGGTATATTAGACAAGTTACGAGCGGCGCGATACATCTCGACGATTGACTTAAGCCAGGCGTACTTTCAAATACCTCTGGCGAAAGAAAGTCGAGAAATCACCGCGTTTAGCGTCCCGGGTAAGGGACTATATCATTTCGTACGGATGCCATACGGACTGACAGGAGCGCCCGCGACGTTTCAGCGTTTGTTAGATCGTTTAATCGGTCCGGAGATGGAGCCTCACGCTTTCGCGTATCTAGACGACATCATGGTTGTCACCCCGACTTTCGAGGAGCATCTTGAATGGCTCGAGCGAGTATTGGGAAAAATTTTCGATGCGGGTCTTACAATAAATCCCGACAAATGCGAATTCTGTCGTTCTCAAGTGCGGTATCTGGGATTCGTCGTACAGCGGGGCGGCCTAACCGTCGACCTCGAGAAGGCGCGGCCAATCCTGGAATACCCCGCACCGCGTAATCTTAAACAATTGCGTCGATTTTTGGGAATGTCATCGTGGTATCGCCGATTTCTGCCACAGTTTGCAACAACAAGCGAGCTACTCACGAGATTGCTACGGAAGCATCAAGATTGGGAGTGGGGGGACGAACAGACTAAAGCTTTCGAGGAAATTCGCGCGCGTCTGGCTACCGCTCCGACCTTATCGTGCCCAGATTTTAAAATTCCTTTTATCTTGCAAACAGATGCTAGTTCAGTTGGATTAGGCGCCGTGTTAGCGCAGGAAGTCGATGGCGTAGAGAATATCATCGCGTTTGCGAGCCGCGCGCTGCTGGACGCCGAGAGGAGATATTCAGTCACCGAACAAGAGTGTTTGGCTGTAGTCTGGGCGATACGAAAATTTAGACCGTATTTAGAGGGGTACCGATTTACCGTCGTGACCGATCATAATAGTTTACGGTGGCTTCACCGCCTGCGAAACCCGACAGGTAGACTAGCGCGGTGGGCGCTAGAGCTGTTAGAGTATGATTACGAGGTAGTATACAGGAAGGGCGCGCTAAATCACGCACCGGACGCGCTATCGAGAGCATACGAGGGTGACACCGAGGTTCTAGGGGAGGAAGTGGAAACGTTTTTAGTCGCGCTGGGAAGAGAGGCGGAGATTTTTCGAGACACAGAGGACCCTTGGTACCGCGCACGCTTTCGAGACGTATCGGAGGGAAAGAAGGCCCTCGGAGAGTAGAGAGTGACGGAGAACCGCTTGTACGTTCGAAGACCGCGCCCCGTTGCGTCCGCGGTCGTGGAGGATTTAGATGAGTGGAAACTAGTAGTTCCGAGGGAATTGCGGGAGGAGGTACTGCGCGAATCACATGACGATCCGCAGGCAGGGCATCTTGGAATCGATAAAACCCATCAGAGGCTATCGATCGCTTATTATTGGCCCAATATGTTCCGCGCCGTCGCTGACTACGTCGGGAAGTGCGACACGTGTCAGCGGGCGAAAGTTGAGCAGGCAGGACCGGCAGGATTAATGGGCCGCCGAGTCGTCGAGGCCCCGTGGATCGCAATCGCCGCGGATATCATGGGACCGTTGCCGCGGAGCAAGGCAGGTTTCGCGTACGTCTTAGTGGTTCAAGATCTATTTACGAAGTGGGTAGAGTGCCGTGCCTTAAGGACCGCGAACGGAAAGAATATTCGAGACTCCCTAAACGAGCTAATTCTGTCGCGGTGGGGTACTCCAAAATTCCTCCTGACAGGCAATGGCACCGAGTTCATCAATAATACGCTACGAACGTTTGCCGAGGAGAACAGAATCACCCACACCACCGTACCGCCGTATCACCCACAGGCGAACCCAGTAGAGAGAGTCAATCGAGTTTTGAAAACGATGATTATCTCCTTTTTAGATCGCGATCACCGCGAGTGGGACGTGCACCTGCACGATTTTCGATTCGCGTATAATACGGCGCACCATTCGTCCATTGGGACCTCGCCCGCATTCTTGAATACCGGTCGCGAACTAGTGGCCACTAACACTCTGCGTCAACGTTGCGATTCAGCGAACGAAATCAAGCCGCGAGATCCGAGGGAATGGTCAGTGCGTATGGAGGCGATGTAGTCGTTACACCGCTGGGTTAACGAAAATTTAGAGGAAGCGTACCGTAGGCAAGCGGCCTATTATAATCGCAAGAGGCGAGATCGTGTCTTTGAAGTGGGAGACCTAGTATTGAGGAGGCCACACACCTTATCGAACGCAGCACAGAATGTTGCTGCGAAATTAGCGCCGAGGTTTCAGGGCCCGTTTCGAGTTAGTAAAGTACGGTCATCTGTGGTAAATGAGCTCGCGAATTTAGACCATACTCCGCAGGGAAAGGTGCATGTGAAAGACCTAAAACTCTACCGCGTCCCCGAGTAAGCTATTTCGTCCCCCCCCCCCCCTCCCTTGTGACAGGAAAGAAAAAGAAAAAAAAGGGGAGAGAGAGAGAAGAAGGGGGACGCCAGGCTCGAGGCGACGAGACGAGGAGGAGGAAAGGGGGGGCCAGCAGGATGGAAGGCGCCTATAGGAAACGCTTCGAGAAGAAGTACGAGGACTTCTTCAGGAGGGTCTCAGAAAAATACCCCTTCTTCTGGACCGACCTGGAGGGGCTGGTCGAAGTGA
>NW_017296424.1:19238-20380 GCF_001594075.2 Trachymyrmex cornetzi | reverse complement strand
CGAGCCCCAGGGATACAAACGAGGCTCCCTGGGAGAGGCTGGGGCCGAGGGAGGATCCTCGAAACCGAGATGGCCCCACGACCACCCACCATCGGGGGCCCGGCGAAAACGCCACCAAAGGAGATCCCCCACGAACCGCCAGGACGCCGAGCCCACCCGGAACCAAAAAGCAGCGGCATGCAATCCACAGGCTGCTGGAACTGCGGGGAAAAGCACCGGTATTCTTGATGCCCGCGGCCCCGTAACGCGGACTTCTGTTACGGGTGCGGGAACCGGGGGGTAACCCTCAAGTCCTGCCCCCGCTGTCGAGGAAGATGGAGGGAGCTGGGACCCTACCATCCAAACAAGGACGTCCACGACCGTCGACGCGAAACGTAAAAGCTACCGAGGGAAGAAAGAGAGGGGGGAAGGGAAGAAATAAGAAAGACGCAAATAAATACCTTAGATAAAAACACCCAAAGTAGCTCGAACTCGTTTACATGACCTATCCCAACCCTGCGGAGGAGGGGGCGCGAGCACCTTAGGATTTTCATTGGTGCCAACTAAGTAGTTGTAGTATCCGTCCCTAGAGTACAGCGGAGAAGCGTGGGATAGAATATCGAGTAGTAAAGGCGGTGACGTGGCGGGAGGGAGAGAGGTAGCGGCGAGAGGCCAAAGCGACAGGAGAATCGCAGATAAATTTTTGAAGAGGGAGGGGGAACTTTGGAAATTGAGGCGTGGCGGATCGAATGGCGGAAATCCCTATTTAGTAGTGTCAGGCGGAGGGAAAAATGGACCCCTCCACCTTTCCTTTAGTGAAATCCGACGGTTGGCCACCGTTGAGGCTATTTTTGAGTGTCGAGATGTTTGAGGCGTTTGGGATGTCGAGATGTTAGAGTCGTTTGGGTGTCGAGATGTTAGAGTCGTTTGGGTGTCAAGGTGTTAGAGTCGTTTGGGTGTCGAGATGTTCGAGTCGTTTGGGACGGGACGATCGCGTCGTTTTTGGGGTATTTAAGTCGTGGGGAGTTTTGGTTGCGTTTCCCAGTCGCCGGTACCCGGACGCGGCTACCGGGATGGGAAGGGGCCCCACCAGGTCGATCGCCGACGTTTTCCCCCCTCACCTCGCGCGTTTCACAGGGCGAAACTAGTAGAGTCGGATAGGA
>NW_017296424.1:17587-18387 GCF_001594075.2 Trachymyrmex cornetzi | reverse complement strand
GGGGGGAGCGCTAAGCAGCCTGCGAAAATCCGCCGGGAGCTCCCGGGCCTCACTCTTTCTGTGGACGAGCGTGCCGAGTCTTGTAAGGGGAGCGCGAGACCGCTGTCGCCGAGGCCGAGTACGAGGACGTAAAGGACCATCGAGAGATTGGCGAAAGGAGGCCGAGAGGACAAAGGAGACGACGAGGGTGAGACGAGCGTCGTCGCTTGTAAAGCTACCGACCGGGGTACGTCGTCGGGTGGATCGCACGTAAGCCAGCTAGCATCGTAACGAGAGATCGGCGTATTGGCCGCCGTGTAGAGCCGCGGAACCGCGAGCCACGTGCCATCCTCCCGTGCTGTGGAAATCATTAACTGTCGCGTTTCGAGGATCAGAGTAAGGGGAATCATATTCATTGCCGAGTTGACATAAATTAGAGTCGTTCGGAGAGTATCGGGGGCCGAGTCGTGCTCGTTCCCCTCGCCACAGGAGAGTCACTTCCGGTTTCCGAGTATAGTAGAGTCGCGTAGAAACGCGTAGAGTAGTCACGTCGTCAAGTCTCGTCGTGTCGCGTAACGACGCTTATTGTAGTTGCGTTATCGTTTAGTATCGCGTCGCGTAGGCACGCTTGCTATAATTGCGTCGCCAAGCATTGTGCTGTCGTGTCGGAACGCAGATTGTCGCGTTGCCGAGCTAACTTCCGGTAGTGGTGACCGAGTAGAGTCCGTTTCCGGGATTCACGTGTCGAGTAGAGTCGTGTCGCATCAAGGCGGTCGCTACAATCAGGTCGCACCATCGCCGTGGCGTCGGCCGCGGGCCGG
>NW_017296424.1:9592-10232 GCF_001594075.2 Trachymyrmex cornetzi | reverse complement strand
TATTCTTCACTGCTATAGTCTGATGCTCCTTCGCTATCACTATTTTGCCGATTCCGTCTCTGCTCTCTCTTGATTATCGCGGTGTTTACCCGCTTCGGTTTAGTGCCCGTATTGCGTGCCACGCGTTGTCGTTTCTCTATCGGGTCGTCCGTTTAATATCCAACAGTCGGTTCGCACATGACCCGCTTTTTTGCAATACGTGCAAAATTTTTGATGGTGTTAATTCCGGCTGGCTTTTCAGCACGCGGCAAGGTATATCGATTCGCGTAGCGGCTCGTTCGGCATTCTTGTCCGCGGTGACCCGTCTTTCCGCACTTGTTACATTGTATGTTTACAGTTTGACTGGGCCCGTTGGTATAACGATTCCCGAAATGCGGTTTTGAGGAAAGTTCCTTGACTCTTTCCTCCGCGCTCGCGGCGTTAATTGCCTCCTGCAGAGTCGAATATTTTTGCGATCGAACTATCATCTTAATATCCTCGCGCAATCCTAGTTCGAAATTTAATAGCGCTTGGTCCTGTATTGTTTCGAGTATCGCTCGCTTTTGCTCACTCGTGTGCTCTCTTTTTTCTATTAACGACTCGTATAGCTCCATAGCTAACTGGTCCACGCGTCGTCCGTAAGTATGCGCGCTCTCTTGTG
>NW_017296424.1:8871-9326 GCF_001594075.2 Trachymyrmex cornetzi | reverse complement strand
GAGCGTCTTTCAATCTTAAATAACCCGTCGGTCGGTCTCTCAATTCGCGTACGTCGTGTAAGTCGGGTCCGTACGTCACATGGAGTTCTTCTGGTCCATTGTCGGGTCTGACAAGTCGAAAATTTTCGCGATCGCAATTTGTAATTTCCATTCGGCTTACTCGGTCCTGTAACCCGGTGATGGCGTCTATTAGTCGATCTAGAATTTCTTCCTGCCTATTTCTAGTCGGTGTTACACGTGGTTCGCCCACGGCTTCCCTAAGACGTCCTATTTCTCTATTTACTTCCCCGCTAGTTACCTGGGGTTATCCGCGGTGTCACCGTTCCACGCGCTGCCCTCACCTCGCGGCGTCTGAAGTTGGTATGTTGCCATTACGCTCGGTGCGGAAGTCGCGCGTGCGAACAGTTGACTCTCGTATGAAATCAACGATGGTTCTCGTTGCGCGTTTCTAGTAC
>NW_017296424.1:6418-7966 GCF_001594075.2 Trachymyrmex cornetzi | reverse complement strand
CAATAATATGATTGCACTAATGTTATTTTAGTATTTCGCCGTTCTGTGGCGAAATCGTCACAGTGGATATAGCGCAGTTTTGCACTCGTGACAAATCTGACAAACATATTTTGTAAATAGTAGTTATTATGTCATCTTTGATACAAGTAAGAAAATGTATATATAAAAAGCAATATAGATAAGTTTATTAGTTAATAACCGCAAATGTGTGTACAAAAGCTTAATACATAAAGATGTAATATTTATATTTCACAAAATGAGTCAACAAAAAATTTATTGATAGAATTTCGGATAAATTTAGCTTCTATTCATAGAAAATCCTTTATAAATTACACCTCAAAATTGTTAAAGCATTATTTGTTTATTAATTGATATATCTTTTCAATATTACTTACATTGCTTCAGTAAGATTTTCAACATCACTTTCTTCATCGCTATTACTAGTTGCGTCAAGATTGTAAATTATTAATATTATATAATATAATAGATGATACATAAAAAAGGCGTAGTAATTGGGCAGCTCGACAGGGTATTGTTTCTTTCTCATCCACAATTCCATGAAAAAAATATAACATACTTAATTAATACATTTTTGGAAAATGGATATCCATTGGATTTTTTGTTTACAACAATCAATAATAGAATTAAAACTTTAGCTCACAATAAGAATTTTGATAATATTAATGAAAGGAAAATAAACCAAAATTTGGATTCAACTACCAGTAATATAAAATACTTTACTATTTCATATTTTAAGAAAACATCTGAAAAGTTCATAACAGTTACTAAAAAATTTAATTTCAACATTGCTCATAAACCGTGAAACAATTTACGTTCATTTATAAAAACAGGTAAAGACACTATTAAAAAAGAAGACCGGTCTAACGTAATATATAAAATAAGTTGTCGTGATTGTGATTGCACATATGTTGGACAAACCAAACGAAAACTCAATACCAGACTAAAAGAACATAAAAATGACTACAAAAAACCAACAAATAATTTGTCTGTCATATCCCAGCATATGTTAAATTTCAATCACGAAATTGATTGGAATAATACGAACATAATTGACTTTGAACCATCATATTACAAACAATTGGTCTCAGAAATGATCCATATAAAAAAAACAGAAAAATAGTCTGAATAAATAAAATGATACGGAACGCTTTCCAGAAATGTATTCTTCGATTATTGGGAATATCCCCTCTTCTCAGTAATGAGCTTTCATCCCTTCCTACAATATTTCCCTTTCTCTTTCTGAAAATATAAAATATAAATATCACCTCTGTTCATGTAAGTAGTCATAACGATTTGGTCGACAGAATATATTAAATAACATAAAATTTCAAATATATAAAATTTAAAATCAATTTATATAACGCATTATTGAACAAAGAATTGTGGACTTCTTGGAGGAACATATATCAGCGAATACGTGGTGAGCATATTAAAAATCACATTTGACGAAACGTGATTGCATTGTGAATTAATTGACATAATATTTGATTATTAATGGCTTTTGTTTTTTTTTGTTTATTTTTTTTT
>NW_017296424.1:4269-5394 GCF_001594075.2 Trachymyrmex cornetzi | reverse complement strand
CCGCGGCTTCCGCAATATTCGCAATTCATGCTGCATCCGTGGTTTCCAGTGCGATATCTGTGATATCCACTTCGTGCATAATACGTGCCTCTCCGTCCATATCTAAATCAAATAAAACATGAAATCTTTTAATACGGTGTAACGTTTAAAGCGTAATCAAAATTCTAAGCACAAAAAACCAAACTTACTTTGCGTTCCTCTTCTCTAGACATCGCCCTCCTCTTCTATTTCTTTTTCTGTATTTGTTTTCCTTCTCTTCTTCCTCTATCTCTTCTTCTATACAGTCATCTGTATCGTCATGTTCTATATCCATGTGTTCTTATTTCTTCGTTATCTCTTTTTTCTTTATTTCCTTTTCCTTCTTCTTCGTTTTTCTTTTCTTCTGTGCTTTGGCTGAAGGTTTTTGATCTTTTGTACTCTGACCTATATCACATATTAGATTAATACGTGCATCTCCAAATATAATTTTATATTTTACATATGTAAAGTTATACATATACGCGTATTAGCTGTGTTGCGTTATTTACTGCAAGTATTAAAAATGTAAAAACTAAAAATGATTAGACTCAATAAATTAAAACAATTAAAACGGGTAACGAGTCAAAGCAAGATGTTAGATGCTAATAAATGAATTTTAATCATAAAATAATTTCAATAATACATACTTAAACAAACATTTCGACCCTCATTAGGTCATCCTCAGTGTCAACTCACAATTATAAATAAAAAGATCGCAATATTACAATATTATCTATCAATATAAACATGAATTTATTCCGAGCAACAAATTCATACTATTATTTGCTCATGGTTATTAATATTATTATTCGCTTCAAGATTCAGCTCAATTTCGACTCAATAATTTAGAATTTAGACACATAATTATGAGTTGACACTGAGGATGACCTAATGAGGATTGAAACGTCTGTTTAAGTATGTATCATTGAAATTATTTTATGATTAAAATTCATTTATTAACATCTAACATCTTGCTTTGACTCGTTACCCTTTTTAATTGTATTTCTATAATATACGTAAATTACAGACTTTCAGTACTCTTAGTGAAAAATGGAACATAGCCATTATAAATTTTATTTCTAGTACTAATATATAACATAAAAAAAA